>NW_024870831.1:3185000-3300000 GCF_019054845.1 Dipodomys spectabilis | reverse complement strand
AGCAGCTCAGTAACATGCCCAGACCCTGATTTCAAGCCCCAACACTGGCAAAAAAAATATGTGAGCTTGGTGAGACATACTCTTCTGGGACTCAGAGGAGGGCTGAGGTTATAGGTGATAGGTAGAGGCCAGGTGCTGGTGGCTCACCCCTGTAATCTTAGCTACTCAGGAGGATGATATCTGAGCATTATAACCACAAGCCAGTGCATGCAGGAAAGTCTATATGAGACTCATTTCTCCAATAAAGCACCCAAAAGGCCAGAGCTGTGATTCAAGTAGTAGAATACTAGCCTTGAGCATAAAACTCAGGGATAGCGTCTAGGCCATGAATTCAAACCCCAGGAGTGGCAAACACACACACACACACACACACACACACACCAATATAGAGCATTTGCCAGTCAACATGCAAAGTTCCATCTCTAGCAACTCAATATTAAAAACAAAGTTGGAGAAGGGAAGGAAAGACTTAATCCAGTAGGTGATGTAACCAGTGCCAAAATTCCACAGGAGTTCTAAGATGTGGAACAGGACAGAGAGTATCAGGCAGAAGGTACACAGCATGGGCAAAGGTCCTGAGATGTGGTGTAGAACAGGTAGTGTGGGTGGAATGAAGTTCTTTGACCTCAGACAAGTCTAGCAGAACATTCAAGGATGGTTCAAGGTTTGTACTTGAGTCACAGGTAGGGCAGAGGGTGAGGCTCAGAATTGGGCGCAGGGGGAAGATTAGCTTTGACTTTTCTCCATGGACCCCAGCCATTTCCTGTGGCTAGAAGCCTAATTTTCACAGCTCCTGACCTTCAGGCCTCCTTTGCATGGAGGAGTCAGGGCAAATGCAGGGAAGAACTCTTGCTTAAGAACACTTTCTTCACAATGCCACCAATGGCTCAACCCCTATAAATCCTAGCTACTAAAGAGAATGGGATCAGAGATCGTGGGTCAAAGACAGCCCAGTGGAGGAAAGTTATTGAGACGCTTCTTGCCAATGAACTACCGAAAGCCAGAAATGGAGCTGTGGCTCAAGTGGTAGAGTGCCAGCATTGAGGGAAAAATTTAAGAGACCAGAGCCCAAACCCTTAGTTCAAGGCCCGGTACTGGCACAGTAAAAAGTAAGAAAAGCTTTCTGGAGTTTCCAGTCCACTGTGGAGAAAGGCCATTATCAGCAGTGCACCTGTGGCTCATGCCTGTCATCCAGGCAGGAAAATCCATGAGACTCTTATCTCCATTAAACTAGTAAAAAAAAAAAGATGAATTTTAAGCTGTGGTTCAAGTGATAGAATATTAGCTTTGAGCAAAGAAAGCTCAGGGACAGTGTCTAGACCCTGAGTTCCAGCTCTAAGATTTTTTTGTAAAATCACCCTTTGCCACCCCCACAGGCCATAAATCCTGATTTTGTTCATCTTAGATCTTACTTCCACTCTTGCCACTTCCACAGTACTGCCACAAGTTGCCGGTGTGTGGCCAACACTGGGTTAAGAAGTGAATGTACACAAGGGGGGCGGACATAGCCTGGTCAAGACTAATGCCCCAGAACATTGAGGTATTGGCCATACCAGTCTCTCATCCCCCAGTTCCCTGGCCCTGGATCTAAAGTCTGTGCCTCCTGTAGTCTGGGCATCCAGAATTGTCTAGAAGGACCTGAGAAGCCAATCTGGTGCCGGAAGATAAACTTTCCTGCAATAAAGTACATTTACATTTCCTAGACACTGACAGATACTTCCAAACCACTTTGGCCTCACCTCCCATGTAGCCGTGGATCCTCCTTGCTTGGGAGGCCTTAAGTCAGAAGTCAAGCTCGAGTTGGCCAGAGCCACCAGCACTCCCCATTCCCCACTCCACTACAAGCCTGCTGAGAGGGATGTGCAGTCAGAAGCCCAGCTGAGGAAAAGGACAGGACATCGTATGACTGAGGCCCTCCCTCTGAGGCAGGGGAGACCCTATGCCAGCTGGCACTGCTTTCCCAGAATCCACTGGAGGCGGCCAAATATTGGACAGCCAGACTTGTGCCCCAGAGAAAAGTTGGAATACAGGCTTCTGGCAATTTAGCACTCATTGTAGACCCTGATAGGGGGCTAAAGGCAAGGTCGGTGTGGAGGAGGGGCACCATCTGAGGTCAGAAAGAGGCAGACAGGCACCCACGAAGGGGACAGAGAAAGACGAGGGAAAATTATACACACACACACACACACACACACACACACACACACACACACACACACAGATTCACATGGACATTCCAAGGCCTCAGCAGTTCCTGAGAACAGAACCATCAACTCCCTCCATTAGGATCACATCTGACCTTCGAGAAGATGGCACTATCATACTGAGACTAACTGTAGACACAACATTGAGCCTCTCACATATCTGTAATGTCTCATAACCAAGCATGGAATTTCCAACTGTAAACACTGCTACGTGGAAAACTCAGGCCACTTCTTTGTTTATTGTTGGTCATGGGGTTTGAACTCTGGGCCAGGGTGCTGTCCTTCAGCTCTTCAGCTGAAGATGAGTACTCTACAATTTGAGCCACAGCACCACTTCCTGTTTTCTGGTGGTTCATTGGATATCAAGTATCACAGACTTTCCCGCACAAGCTGGCTTTGAACTGTGGTCTTTACAGATTTATGAGTAGCTAGGAAGACAATTGTGAGCACTGGCAGCACCCGGCTTCAGCCACCTTCATATACCCAGAGGAAACCCAATTCGTCAGGCCACAAACTTCTTGCAACCCTTGATTTCAAACTTTGACACCCAGCATCAAAATCCATCCTTCAATGGAGAGAATACAGACACAACAATCCCAGTCCTGCACCCATTCATCCACTCCCTGCCTGCCACAGGCCTCGTCCTCTTGAGTTCTTGGTAAGGCACCACCCATCCTACTGTGGCTTCAAACTGGGGCAAACTTGGGGAGTTCTTAGAAATGTCTGTAAAGTGAGGTCAGCACCTGGTTTCGCAATCACTGCACCCACACACACACACCTCTACATATTTGCAGGCAAAGATATTTTATTTTCTTTCTTTTTTCAGTTGTGGGGCTTGAACTCTGGGTCTGGGTTCTGTCCCTGAGCTTTTCAGCTCAAGGCGAGCACTCTACTACACGAGCCACAGCACCCCTTCCGGTTTTCTGGTGGTTTGTTGGAGATAAGACTCTCAGGGTCTTTCCTGCCAAGGCTGGCTTTGAACCATGATCCTCAGATCTCAGCTCCTGAGTATCTAGGATGACAGCCATGAGCTACTGGAACCAGCCAAAGATACTTTTCTCTTCTTGGCATCCTATCCCCTCAGGAGACTGAGATCTGAGGACTGGAGTTGGATGCCACCCTTGGCAGCAAAGTTCATGAGAACGCTTTATCTCCAATTAAACACCCCAAAAAGCTGGACGTGGAGCTATGGCTCAAATGGTAGAGTGCTAGCTCAGAGCATCAAAGACAAGACCCACACCCTAGTTTCAAGTTTTTTCTAGCATAGATGACCCAAGAAAGGGAAGCAGGTGGGAACCCCAGAGCTCAAAGCTAACACTTAATACTCAAGCCTCCTAGAACAGACCCCATCCGGCTCTGATTCTCTAGATTCTTTGTCCTACATCATGGCAGTCTTAGATGGGACTGACCATGCACCAAGTTAGGACATTCAAGTATAATCTCATACTGAGGATCCAATGACCTTATCAAAGAATCAGGATCTCTCACTGTCCTGACTCAACACTGGACAGTGAGGTGAGATCTAGTTATCCAAACACATAATACGGGAATGAAAGAGTTTCTTGGTCAAGGGATGGAGAATGAGAGTCTCTAGGTCCCTCTTGGGAAGGTGAAAAGGGCTGATCTATCCCAGGAATTTTCCTGTGTTGTGAGTATTATCAAAGAAACAACCTTTCTCAGAGCCCACTGCCTCTGGTTTTCCCACTAGCCTCTACCCAGCCCTGTCCCACCTTCAGCATGCCCTCTCTGAATCCCAGTTCTGCCACCTAGACTAAAGACTGAGCCATCAAAGAGACCCACTTCTGCCTCTGAGAATGGCAGAAATGGGGCCCTAGCACCCTCTCGATGAAGTCTCAGGGTGACAAGGGTCCCAACTCACGCCCTCATTCCCAGGCTGTCTTGTGACAATGATATCCTTACCTCTGTCTCTGGTGGAGGAATGAACACCAGGGGTGTCATCTTCAGAGTGAGCCCTGGAAAGTCCCAGTCCCCAAGGAGGTACTGCACAGGCATCCTGCAGTGAATGACAGCCAGGTCATAAACAGTGAACCCAAGGTTTCAGGACTTTTAATAGCAGCGTGGCTGGATCAAAGGCTCTATCACTGGTAGTCTAGGTTATCAGGCAAGATCATGACTCCAATGTTCTGATACACCTGACCTGGGATCATCTTCCCTCTTCATCTTCCTGCTTATCCCTTGCCTCTCCCCTCTTGACACTCCCTCACCCCAATACCTCCCTAGCCCTTGGACACTTTCTTTTTATCTGACCAGAAAATAAACTCGTTTGGGCTGGGGCTGATTCAAACCCTGAGCCCTAGGGTCTACCCGAGGCTGCTTTCCTCAGCAGTCGGTGACCACACAGCTCCTGAATGTCATGAAGTTACTAAGCGGTCAGTGGCTTGGTCCTACATACTGGCTTTAGTCTCTGAAACTGTCCCCACAGAGATTGTGAATGGTTGGCTCCCTTGATCCAGGGACTCCAAACCAAGGCTTGCATGTTCTCCCTTCTTCCTTCCTTTCCTCTTTTTCTCCCTTTGTCCTTCCTTCCTCTCTCTCTCTCTTTCCTTTCTTTGTGTAAGTCCTGGGCCTCTACTTCAGAGCCTAGGTGCTGTCCCTGGGCCTTTTCACTCAAGGCTAGCAGTCAATGTCTTGAACCACACATCCCCTTCTGATGTTTTATTTTTGGTAGTTAATTGGAGACAAGAGTCTTACAAGCTTTCCTGCCTGGGCCAAAAGCCTCAATCCTCCGATATCAGCCTCCTAAGTAGCTACAATGGAAGGTGTGAAGCTGCAGCATCCAGCTCAAACCAAGGTTTCTTCATGTTCTCTGGAACCTTTCATTGTCTATGACCCCCCAAAGCCTGGCGCACTCTGTAACTGTTTGTGGAAAAATAAATGAGCATTTGTCTATGACAATACTACAGAAAAGTCCCATCTGATTCAGATAAATATCCTCTGTGGGGGAGAGGGGATGAAGGGTGATGTAGCTCTCCCACAGGTCTCCCTCCTCCCTCTTCTTGGCCTTCTGGTGCCACTGCACTTATCTGTTTTGGCTCCGAGGATGTGAGCCATGATGTACTCGCTGGATTCCGGGGCCTCTGGGATACCTGTCTTCTCAAAGATCTCTGTCCAGCAGCTGACCAGTCCTGTGGCATTCAATTCCCCACGCAGGTGTGAACGAGGTTGCTGTGAGATGAGTGTCTGGTTCAAGGGCCCTCTTTCCTCCCCATGGGGCCAGACATGATGGTCCATCCCTTCCGCCCCCCCCAAGTTTCATTTTGCAGAGAAGGTGTCCTTGAGGTAGCCCGGGGTCTCTGAATCTCTCAGAGTCCAGTACAGGTGCTGGACATCGTCTCTGCTCACAGCTGGAAGGCTGGGGATGGTGAGGTCAGAATCTCTGTTCTCCATGATGTCCTCCACTGTGGTGCTCACCTTAGAGAGAGCTGGAGGAGATTCAGCAGCTGGTGGAGAAAGGCAGTAAAGGCACAACATTCAAAGCAGGAGACAATCTGGCTTGGGACCTCTGCCTGTGTTGCTTTGAATGTAATTTTTTATTATTATTGTGAGAATACCATACAGAGCAGTTACAATTACATGGGCAAGATAACGAGTACATTTCTTATAAAGCATTGTTGCCTCCTCGTTGTTTCCCCTTCCCATCCCTTTCCATACTCCTCCCCACCCCCCACCTGATCCATACTGCTTTCCAAAGTGGTTGAAAAAGTTTACACTCCCACCAACAATGAAATAAGTTTCCCTTCTGACCATATCCCCTCCAGCATCTGTTGTTATTAGAGATCTTGATTACAGCCATTCTAACTGGGGTGAGGTGGTATCTCAATGTTGTTTTTATTTGCATTTCTTTTATGGCTAGAGAGGTTGATCATTTTTTCATGTGTCTATTGGCCATCCTTCTCTGCTCTCCAGAGAAGTTTCACTTTAAGTCTTTAGCTCACTGATTTATTGGGCAGTTGTTTTTTTGAGGATTTATGGTTGTGGGATTTAATTTTTTAAGTTCCAGGTGTATTTTAGATATGCGAACCTTCTCTGTTGTATGGTCATTGAAGATGTTTTCTCAATCCGTGCGTTTTCTATTGATCTTGCTAGCTATGTCCTTTGCCATGCAGAAGCTCTGCAATTTCATGCAATCCCATTTGTCCAACGATTCTTTGATTTGTTTTGTTTCTGGGTCTCTATCAAGAAAATTTCACCTTATGCCAAGTAGACCTATGGTTTCTCCTATTCAATCCTATAATGTCTTCAGAGTGTCTGCTTTGACTGTGAAGTCTTTGATCCATTTGGGTTTGATTCTGGTGCAAGGTGATATATAAGGATCTAGCTTTAGTTTTCTACAAGTAGTTAATCAATTTTGCCAGCACCATTTACTGAAGAGACTGTTTTTCTTCCATTATATTTTGAGGTCTCTTGTCGAAGATTAGACGGCGATAGGTCTATAGGTTCATCTCTGGGTTTTCAATTCTATTACATTGGTTTTGAGTTCTGTTCTTGTGCCAGTACCAAGATGTTTTGACTACTACTATGTAGTAGATTTTGAAATTTGGTATTGATATTTTTCCAGTACTGTTCTTTCTGTTAAGGATCATTTTTCTATTTGGTGTCTTTTATTGTTCCATATGAATTTTTGGATTGCCTCTTCCATTTCCTTGAAGAATGACTTTGGAATATTGATGGGTATTGCATTGAATTTGTAGATAGCCTTGAGAAGTATTGCCATTTTCACGATGTTGATCTTTTCAATCCAGGAGAATGGGAGTTTTTGCCAGTTTCTGAGTTCTGTTTTGATTTCCTTTTTCAGGTTTTTAAAGTTTTCATCATAGAGGTCCTTAACTTTTTTGGTTCAGTTAATTCCTAAGTATTTTATTTTTTGTAGGGCTATTAGGAATGGAGTTGCTCTCCTGATTTCAGCCACATTTTTCTCATTACTGGCATGTAGAAAAGCCATTGATTTTTGAGGGTTAATTTTATACCCTGATACTTTGCCAAAGTTTTGAATCACCTTGAGTAATTTGGGAGTGGAGTCTGTGGGATTCTTTAAATACAAGATCCTGTCGTCTGCAAAGAGGGAGAGTTTTACTTCTTCTTTCCCTATTTGGATCCCCTTTATGTTTGCATCTTGTCTTATTGCTGTTGCTAGGCATTCTAATACTAGATTGAAGAGACGTGGAGAAAGTGGGCATCCTTGTCTCGTTCCTGAGTTTAGAGGAAATGGCTTTAGTTTTTCAACATTTAGTATATTACTGGCTGTAGGTTTGTCATATACAGCCTTTATAGTATTAAGGAAGGTTCCATGGATTCCTAGTTTTTCCAGAACCTTCATCATAAAGGGGTATTGGATCTTGTCAAATGCTTTTTCTGCATCTATTGCGATAACCATGTGATTATTATCCTTGCTCTTCTTGATGTAATTAATTACATTAATTGATTTGCATATATTGAACCAGCTTTGCATCCCTGAAATGAATCTTGTTTGATCGTGATGTACGATTTTTTGATGAATTGTTGAAGTCGCTTTGCGAAAATTTTATTGAGAAGTTTTGCGACAAAGTTCATCAAAGTTATGGGTCTATAGTTCTCTTTATTTGATGAGTCCCTGCCTGGTTTTAGGGTGAGGGTTATTATGGCTTCATAGAATGAATTTCGTAGTGCACTTTCTCTTTCAATTTCATTGAAGAGTTGAAGGAGTATTGGTGTCGGCTCTGTTTTGAAGGCCTTATTGAATTCTGCTGTAAAGCAATCTGGTCCTGGGCTTTTCTTAGATGGGAGGTGTGTTATTGCTTTTTCTATTTCAATGCTTGATATGGACCTGTTAAGATGGTTTGAGTCATCTTGGTTTAGTTTTGGCATGTCGATATTTGCTCAAAAAAGGTCCATTCCTGCTAAGTTCTCAAATTTATTAGCATAAAGTTTTGAGAAGTGTTCCCTTATAATGTTCTGAATCTTGGTAGTTTTTGTGTTGATGTTTCCATTCTCATCTCTGAGTTTATTTATTTGGATGTGTTCTCTTCTTTTTCTGATAAGATTTGCTAAGGGTCTGTCAATTTTGTTAATTTTTTTAGAAGAACCAACTCTTTGTTTTGTTGATTCTTTCTGTGGTTATTTTGGATCCTAATACATTTAATTCTGTTTTAATTTAATTATATCTTTCCATCCACTGGATTGTGGGTTATCTTGCTGCTTTTTTTTCAAGGATGCTCATCTTTCTCATTAAATTGTTGCTTTCAGATCTCTCCAATTTGTTGATGTTGGAACTCACAGCTATAAACTTGCCTCTGAGTACTGCCTTGCTGTGTCCCAGAGGAGCTAGTAGTTTGTGTGCTCATTTTTGTTATATATCATGAACACTTGAATTTTTATTCTAATCTCTTCCATGACCCACTGGTCGTTAAATAGTGTGTAGTTGACCCTCCATGTGTTACAGGAGGCTTTTGGTGGCTTTTGGTGTTGAATTCTAATTTTATTCCCTTGTGATCTGAGAGAATGCAAGGTATGACTTCAATGTTTCTGAATTTGGACAATTTTGCTTTGTGACCTAAAATGTGGTCTGTTTTGGAAAATATTCCATGTGCTGCTGAGAAGAACCTGTATTCTGATGCTGCTGGGTGAAATATTCGGTAGCTGTCTGTTAAATCTAGTTGATCTATGCAGTTGTTTAGGTCTGCGGTTTCTCTGTTGAGATTTTGCCATTTTGATTTATCTAGTGGGGATAGTGGTGTGTTAAAGTCTCTGACAATTAATGTCTTTGGATCTATATGATATTTGAGATAAAGTAGTGTTTCTTGGATAAATTTGCATGCTCCTTTTTTTGGCTAATATTTAGAATTGTAATATCCTCCTGAAGGAGAAATCCCTTTATTAGTATGGAGTGACCTTCTTTATCTGTTCCCACTAATTTTAATTTGAAGTCTATTTTTTCTGATATTAGGCTTGCAACTCCCGCCTGTATATGGGGGCTGTTTGTTTGGTAGATTTTGTTCCAGCCTTGCCCATTGAAAATGTGTTTTTTTTTATGGGCAAGCAGATAGAAGAATCTTGCTTTTTAATCCAACTAGAGAGTCTATGTAGTTTGATTGGAGAGTGAATCCGTGAATGTGGAGAGATAAGATTGAGAGGTATTTGGGAGTTCCTGACATTTTATCCACCTTCTTGGGGCCTGCAGCAACTCGGTTCTTCCTATGATTCTTGGATTCTCAGTTTGGGTGTGGTTTCGTGGCCTTTACTGTGGTCTTGTTGTTTTTTTATGTGTAGAACATCTTTAATATCTTTTGTAGGACTGGTTTGGTCGCGATATATTGTTTCAATTTTTGGTTGCTTTGGACCATTTTTATTTTACCTTCAATTATGAAGGTGAGTTTAGCTGAGTACAGTACTTTTGGTTGATAGTTGTTTGTCTTTAGGGCATGGCAAACATCATTCCAGGCTCTTCTTGTTTTGATTGTCTCTGCTGAGAAATCTGAGGTGATTCTAATTGTTTTCCCTTTATAGGTGATTGATCTTTTCTCCTTGACAGCTTTAAGGATGTTTTCCTTGGCCTGAATTGATCCTGTACAGGTTATAATGTGACTGTGGGCTGTCCTGTCCAGGTCTGGCCTATTTAGAGTTCTAAAAGCCTATTTTTTGCATGTTTGGGAAGTTCTCTGCTAGGATCTTGTTAAAAAAATATCCTAGATCATTAACTTCTGTCTCTAGATTCTCCTCTACACTCATTATCCTTAGATTAGGCCTTCTGATGGTATCTTCCAAGTTTTGGATAGATCTATGTTATATCTTGGATTTGTCTGGGATGGTTGTAGGTTGTTTCTCTATAATATCTAGGCTGTCTTCAATCCCTGAGATTCGATCTTCTGCATGGTCTAACCTACTTTCAAGACTTTGTACTTTGTGTTTTATTTCATTTCATTCCCTTCTAATTGGATGGTTGTGATGGCTTCAAATTCTTGGTTGGAACTTTGTTCTTGATCTTGTAAGGACTTCTTTACTTCCTTAATTTGGTGTTCCGTTTTTATTCTCAAATCACTTAGTTGATTGGTTATGGATTCCTTGGACTGCCATTCCTTCTGTCGAGCTCCACTGAGCATTCCCTTTGCGGTCTCCCTGATTTCTTTCAGCTCTCTGGTTATGGATTCCAATAATGCCATTTTGATCTTTGTCTATTCTCATACTGATCTCTCAGTTCCTGTATTTCTCTTTGATTAGCATCCTCATGTTCAGGCATTTCTTGTATTTCTCTTTGAGTATTCTCACCTGTTCACGCCATTTCTTGCTTTCTCTTTGTCTGTTCTATGCCAGCTCACACAGTTCCTGTCTATTTCTCACTGATCTCACCTCCTCATGCAATTTCTTTTTTCTCTTTAAGTGTCCTCAATCTGCTCACGCAATTCCTGTATCAATCTTTGAGTAACTTCCTCACACTCATGAGAATCCTGTATTGATCTTTGGTTTGACTCCTCTCTCTCCCTATCATGCTCACAAAGACACTTTTGCAAGTTTTCACTCTTTTTATTTACCCTGTTTAATTGTAGTGTTTGTAGAGCTTTTTGGGAACTCTCTTCTGGATTATTCATTATCTGTTCTGTTCCCTGATTGTCATGAGTGGGAGTTGAGATCCCCGGGCTGGCCATTTTGCTTGTGTTTTTCAGGCTTGTTCTGCCTATTTGGGATGAGAATGACACCAGTTTTGTGCTAGAACACTATTTTAAGTTAAACATCAACCAAAGTCTGTAGCTGCATAGTCCAAAATCTGCAGATACAATCTGGTTTAAGAGATACAATCTATTGAATCTATTGATTCAATCAAACAACTATGTCTTAATGACCTAAGACCAGCAAAGGATAATTTGGCAAGCAGAAATTATTAGGTTTAGGTAAAATGTGGGGAAAAATAGGATTAAAAGGATTTGGTAAGGTGAGGGAGAGTGGAATTAAACATGTCCTAATCTCAAAGAGGGAAATGGATTGGACAGAATGATAGCAGAGAGAGTGAAAAAAGTAAAAATGAAAAAAAAAGAAGAAAAAAAGTAGAAAAAGAAAAAAAAGAGGCCAGAAAAAATGGAAAAACAAAAATTTTAAATTAAAAAATGAAACCTTTAAAAACTGTAAGTTTGAAGGAGTAGTATTCAGAGAAGAATGGGGATAGGATGATAGGAGGGAAGGGATAGAAAGGAGACATGAAAAACTAGAAAAATAAAAATGTTTTAAAATATTATATGTGTATAAAGAGGTAATACTGCTACTAAGGAATTTAAGTCTAAGAGGTATTTAATTCAGTAATAAATTTCTGGATTAAGTGTGTACACAATGGAGGAAAAGATCTAACAATCGACGACGGGTATATTTGAGGGTGATCAGAACAGCATTTAAGTCACGCAGAAAAGAATGAAAGAGAAGAAATGAAAAGAATGAGAAAAAAAAAGAAAAAAAAGGATCAAAAGGTCACTAGAGATTTAAAAAAAAAAAGCACATACACATATACACCTAAAATAAAAATTATACGAGGAAGAAAAGAAAAAATAATAGTAAAAATTTTTAAAAATTAAAAAAAATTAAAAATAAGGTACAAAAAAGAAAAAAAGAAAGTTCTTTGATTTTTATTTTTTTGGAGGTGATGGGAAGAATCTGTATCTCCTGTGTCCGTAACCAGTCTCATGGTGGATTCTCTCGTTTGCTTGTGGTGTTTGGTTTTCCTGTGGCTTGACTGGTTAATTAAGTCACTTTGTTTGGGCAAGCAGAAAAATGTTCTGCTTTACCCAGGATTTTGTGATCCTCCTCTCAGGGTAGTTCAGTGGGGGAGGCATCTGTTTTGAGTATCGCAAAAGAGGGAGATGGCTTTTTCCTCTTGTTTGGAGAGGCTGGGTTGAGGCTAGGTTCTGGGTAGAGTTTAGGCCTTTCAGCAAACAGTAGCTGTTCCCTGAGGGGCTAGCGTCTGAGACACTCATAGAGCCCAGACAGGAGCCTTTCTCAGGGTTTATGTTTACTGGATTTCAATGGATTGTCTAGGCTGCTATTGGGAGTGGCAGCCTCTGGCTCTGTTTACCCAGTGAAGAAAGCCACTCCTGGGGGCAGATTTTCCTCTGCCTGGGGTGTGTGCCTTTTTCCTGGGTGGAGTTGTGTGTTGCAGTTCTGGGCAGGTTCCTGTGACCTGCTAAATGACTGCCTTGTTTTCTCCCATGGCCTGAGTTGGAGGTGGCAGCTCAGCCCGGCCTTTGTCAGTATCAAAGATGGAGATCTCTGGTAGTGGGGTAGGGGATGGTTGTCTTCCTTCCTCTGCTCCCTGAGGAGTGAGGATGTCAGGCTTCTACTCACGCCAGAGGTTTGGTTCTTGGGTCATCTCTGGTCTGCGATCTGCAGGGTGAAGATATCTGCTCCTGGTCAGTTCTTGCTGGTGTTAAGTAGTATCCATTTGCCTGCTGCATCTGGCACCTTTGTCCCGGACACTCTGTGTTGAAGGTATGGTGGCTACAGCCACAGCCACTGCCACCACCGCCGCAGCTGCCAGCAAGTGCTCAGATCTGTCTATTTGCCTGGATTTTCCCTCTCTGGCCAAACCCTCTGTACTGTGATGGCACACTTGGTGTAATTCTATGTCCTAGAAGTGTTCACTGGAACACTAAAACTGCTTTCTATGGGAGAGCTCGTTTAGCCTCCAGCTTCTCCTCCCCCATCTTACTGACCTCTGAACGTCATTTTTTGGCGTCTGAAATCATCCATCTAATTTGACCTAGAATCCCAAGCTTTAGTGAAAATTGGCAACTAAAATAAAAGAAACATCCTGGAAAATGTGGCATTTAATTTGTCCCAATCAAACTTAAAGTGTTCGCAAGTCAGTGGTTCCCTATTCCTTCTAGACAGCCTACAGCATGTTGCAGAAACTGGCATTCAGCGATCCCTAGCAAACTGCCACTGGACTTGCCTACCACTGCTCAGTTGGAAACAGCCCAGGTGGGACACAGATTGGAGTCTGCAGGACTCCAGGGAGGATTGAAAACTGGTGCAATGCCCCAGGAGGGAATCGACGCTAACAGTGGGGGCCCAGAGCCCTGTGCCCGGATTCCCACAGAGACCATAAATGCCCTAGGTAAGGTTCCTCTCTCATCCTTGGTCATGGTGAACCATCTGCCATGTCACACCTTATGTCAGCCCCCAAAACCTCATAGATTCACAGCCCCAGCCCTACCCTCTCCCCCATCTCATCCCCTAATTTTGTTAGACAGACACATTCCCAACCCTTGAATTAGCTCCAACTATAAACACAAAAGCAGAGTGTCTGTTGGAATAGTTTGGCTGTGGTCACACTTGCCCCACCAAAATTTTGGCTGGAGATATAAGGACCGGTGTCCAATCTAGGCCAGGTTCACACAGGTCACCTAGGGGAGGCACATGCAGGCCTAGCATCTACTGTTCGCTATAGGAAAGGGGGAAGAGATAGGTGGAAAGGTGTGGAAAGGAATGTCTACTGAAATCTTCCTATAAAGGAGCAAAGAAACTGTGAAGGAGAAAACAAAAATTGTGGCTGGGCTCGTACTTGGTATTGAAAAGAGAACAACAAATACACACACAGAATTAAAATGCTTTAGCTGATTTTAGACATGATTACTTAAATATATTTTCATTGCTCTAATCTCCCTGCTCTCCCAAAATACACACACACACACACACACACACACACACACACAAATCCAGACCGGTGACAGAAGACTCATCATCCATGCAGAACCTGCACTTTGCCAACTGATCACTCACCTGAGCACAGTCAGGACAAGGAGAAAGATTCTCTCTCTCTCTCTCTCTCTCTCTCTCTCTCTCTCTCTCTCTCTCTCTCTCTCACACACACACACACACACACACACACACACACACACACACACACACACACAGAATAGTGCCTCTCCTAAGTTTGTTGGTTCCTCATTGGGACAATGTACAAGCTGAAGGACATAGGTTCCCATTCCCTGTTCCCTTGTAAAAACCAAGGGCTCCCACCCAAGGGGAGCACTACTCTAATGACACAGCACCACCCACCTCTCCCCTTCTCCAGGTCCAGACCCTTCCCCTAGGGCACCACCAGCCTTAACTCCTCATTCACTAAAACCTTATGCCAGGTCACAGGGTGAAGGAATCCCCAGACATGTTGCTCCTCAGAGGCAGGACTGAAAATAAGCGGGGGTTCATGGGGTCCCCAGGGGTTGATTGACCCTGGTTGGGGGCGGTGTTGAGGAAATTGATTGGGTCCTAAAAGCTACATACATGGACAGACGCCCTACTTCCAGCCTAGATGCTTCTGGGCAACTGGGTGGATTCTTGGGAAGGACAAGGAGACCAGCTGGACTGGGAGCATCAGTAGATGCTGGCAGAGCTGAGAAATGTGATCACCCTGTGAGTAGTGTTGACAGCTGGGGTGGGGGAGACGGGCCGGGTGTATGTGTGTCGGAAGGGTGTGTTCCTCCCAGATATTCACCTTCTATCTGACCCCCAGTGCCATCACCTCCCTAGTGGGCTTTTCTGGCACCCTCCTCAGATGAAAGGGTGACTGAGTTGAAATAAGTGATATTACAAAATACTTTTGACAATATTAACCTATTTTTATATCATTAACAATTTGACCACCGAAACCTATTAGGAACTTTAGCAGTTTTGACAAAAAATCATGGCCTTTGTGTCATCACAGTTCATTTGTGTATGTCATTGTGATTTCATTCTCATATCCTCACTATAAACTAATGGCAATTAAGATCTGACATGCCATTGTGACATCACGAATCCTTTGTAACATCATCACCAGTGAGACATCAGACTGTCATTATAACACCATCAGCTCATGGTGACATAACCAAGCTACAGTGACACCATAGCATTATGACATCACATTGCCATTTTGTTGTCATAGATACATTGTGAATATATATCCTATGATTTCATTCTATTTCAAATGTGACATATCAGTTGATATCAGAAACACACTGTGACCTCATAACCATTGCAACATTATAAACCTTGTGTGGCGTCATAACCATTATGGCATCACATTGTTGTTATGATATCTTTAGATTATGGTGACATCACAAAATGACAATGACATTATAGCATTTTCCATTATGTCATTGTGACATCATAGTCACATTATGAATGCCTAATCTGTGATTTCATTGTATTTGAAATGTGGCATGAGGGTTGATATTAGAAACACATTGTGATGTCATAACCATTGTCAGATCAGAATCCCTTTGTGACATCAATTTGGCAATGTGACATCACAATGGCAATATGATGCTACTAAGGCACCATGATATCACAATGGTCATGAACTCACAATGGGTTTCTGATATCAAACCACATGCCACATTAGAAATAGAATCAAATAACATAAAGGGCAAACACAACGTGTCTATGATATCAGAATGACAATGTAGGGTTACATTGCTATGATGTCATTGTAGTTTTAAATGTCAAAATGAGCTGATGTTGTCATAATGGCAACATGATTTCACAATTATGATGATGTCAGAAAGGATTTTTTTATGTTTCAATGATATGTCTGATGTCAGTTGTCATTAGTTCCCCATGAGGATATAGATACAAAAAATGTTCTGTCATGTCACCGAGGCCATGTGTGTTTTCAAAGGCGGTAAGAGGTCATAATAGCTTTGGAATGGCACAATGTGATTCATAATATCACAATGGAAATGAGATGTCCCATTGGGTTTTTGATGAGGTCACAATGTTTTTGAGATTTCACAGTTTGTAATATCAGAATGATCTATCCAATTTCAATTACTCATAATTCAATATGAGGATACCAGGTGATAAAAGAAGCTTCATAGTATGTGAAAACCCAATAGGACACTGATCTCACAATGACAATGTGATGTCTCAACATCATGTTACAATAATGTTTTGAAGTCCCAATTGGTGACGCGATACTGATGAGGAAGTCGCAATAGATTTTAGATGGCCCAAAGAGTTGGTGATGTCACAATGGCATGTGGGATCTCAACTGTCATTAACTCACCATGAGTATATGAGTTTGGGAAGGGATTCTGATGTCCCCAAAGTATATGTAGTCAAAAAGTTGAAGAACTAACAGGTCTGAGATGTCACAAAGTGACACAACGGTTATGATGTCCAGTGGTGTGATATCATGATGTTACACTTGATTTTAGATAACTCGTCATATATGACATATGAGGTCAAACAAATTTTCAACTCACAAAGGGCCTAAAATATCACAATGGCATGTCACAAAAGTTATGAAGGCAGCAAAGGTATTGTCACAGTGGGTTAGTGATATAACAAAGGCATTGTGCTGTGACAAAGAGATTTTGATGTAACAAAGGTAATGAGTTCACAATGGTTTCCTGATATCAACCCACATGGCACATTTGAAATAGAATGAAAACAAGGGATAGTCCTTCAAAATGGGTCTATGACTTCAAAGTGACAATCTGATGTCAAAGCAGCAATGTTTGATAGGGTATGTACTCATTACCTTACTCATGTAACTGTAATCCTTCTGTACACTATATTTACAATAGAAAACGTACAGAAGAAAAAAAAGAAAAAATGGTATGGTGTCATTGGGGTTTGGTGTTGTCACAATGAAATGATGGTGTCATGATGGCAATGTGATTTCACAGTTGTAATTATTGCACAAAGTATTTGTGATGATACAATGCTATGTGTGATCACAATTTTCATTAGTTCACTATGAGAATATGGGTACACAAAGGGTCTGTGAGGCCAAAGAAGTCATGTGTTTTTTAAAGGTGCTAAGAGTTCACAATTGCTTTCTGATGTCACAATTTGATTGTGAAGGCACAACAACAATGTGATGTCACAATGAGTTTGTGATGTCACTATGAGTTTGTATTATGACAATAACATGTCCAATTTCAATTTCTACTAGTTCACAATGAGGATACAATTTCAAAGAAAGAATCTTAAGCTCCAAAGACTGAGTTTTTAGTCATAACTTCTGTGATATACTGCCATTAGGATATTTTAGGCCTTTAGTAAGCTTGTATTCTGTTTTCAATAATTCAGGTTTGACATATGATATCAGAAATTGACTCTGACATTTTAAATATTGTGACATCACATTGATAGACATCAAGACTATGGTGTCACATTGTGAACTCACAAATCTGTTAGGATTTCATCACATTTGTGTGATGACACATATTTGTGTGATGACACACATTTGTGTGGAGACAACGCAGTCCCTTTGTGAACTCATATCTTCATTGTGAATTAATAACATTTGAGAATCGGCATGCCATTGTGACATTTCCAACCAATTGTGACAGCACAAACCTATTATAGTAGAAACACATTGTGATCTAATAGCCATTGTGGTAGCACAATCCCTTTGTGACCCCACATTTCCATAGTAATATCACTAATCCACTGTGAAACTCCAATCCATTCTTACCCAATCCAGGTATGAAATGTGATACCCGAATCCAGTGTGACATCTAGATCATGGTGACATCACACTGATAGATGATATGAGCATTTTGTCACATTCTGACAACACACACCTGTTAGGACTTCATCACTTTTGAGACAACGCATGCCTTTGGAGACATCACAGTCCCTTTGTGAGCTCATATACTCATTGTGAGTTGACAATTGAGATCACATGTGTCATTGTGATGTCACCAACGCATTGTGATATCACACACCTCTTGTAAACTCATAACTAGTGTGGCATCACCAATTGTGGTATCAATACATTACTAAGTCATCATATTGCAACCTCACATTGCCATAGTGATATCACTGTTCCATTGTGTTTTCAAAAACAAAGTATGTCTTCATCGCATTTTAGAAAATTCATGGCCTTTTATATTTGTCTTCTTCTGTGAACACTTATCCTCATTGTGAACTAGGAGCAACTGAAATTGGGTATGTGATTATGAGATGTGACTTCAAAAAACTTTAATTTCGTCACCAGTGTGACATCACAAACCCATTGTGAGCTTCCATAGATATTCGACATCACTATCACAGTGTGACATCCCAAACTTATTAGGACCTCTTAGCAACTTTGAAAAAACATGGCCTTTGTGACATCACAGTCCCTTTGTGTAACTATACTCTCATTATGAACTGACAATTGATATCAGACATGCCATTGTAACATCATGAACCCTTTGTGACAGCACCAGTGTGACATAACATTCTCATTATGACAGCATCAACTACTTTTGACATCACAAAACTACGACAAGATAGTATTATGAGATCACATTGTCATTGTGATGTTATAGACAGATTGTGAATGCCTGTTTTTAATCTTTTTGTTGTTGTAATTGGTCATGGGGCTTGAAATTTGGGCTTGGTTGCTGTCCCTGCTCTACAGCTCTAGGCGACCACACTATCACTTGAGCCACAGCACCACTTCTGGTTTTCTAGTAGTTTTTATTGGAAATAAGAATCTCATGGACTTTCCAGCCTTAGGTGGCTTTGAACTGCAATCCTCAGATCTCAGCCTCCTGAGTAGCTGGGATTACAGACATGAGCCACCGGTGCCAGACTTTTTCATTCTATTTTAAATTTGACATGTGTGTTGATATCAGAAACATAATGTGACCTCATAACCATTGTAAGATCATAAATCAGCAGTGACACCAAATCGTCATTATGACACCATCAGCTCATTGTGACATCATCAAATGACAATGGCATCATAGCATGATAAATCACAGCACATTGTTACGTCATAGACATAACGGTGAAGGCCTATTCTGTGAATTCATTCTATTTCAGAAACCCATTTGACCATTTAACCATTGTGATATCACAATCCTTTGTGACATCACATTGCCATTGTGACATCATTAATCTGCTGTGCCATCACAAACCAGTCTTTATAAGTTTTATGACATGGTTCCATTGTCATATATTAGGCCCTTTATGAGCTCGTAAGCTGTTTTCAATCTCATATTTCTGGTATGACATGTGATATCAGAAATCCCCTGTGAAATCATACTGCCAGATATCATGACCATTATGTCACATTGTGGCATCACAAACCTGTTAGAATGGCATCACATTTGTGAGAACACATGCCTTTGGAGACATTACAGTCCCTTTTTTTTATTTTTTATTTTTTGGTTGGCTGTGGGGCTTGAACTCTGGGCTTGGGGGCTGTCCCTCAGCTCTTCAGCTCAAGGTGAGTGCTCTACCACTTGAGCTACAGCGCCACTTACAGTTTTCTGGTGTTTTTGTTTTTGTTTTTTTCTATTGGAGATAGGAGTCTCACGGTTTCTCCTGCCCAGGCTGGCTTTGAACTGCGATCCTCAGATCTCAGCCTCCTGAGTAGCTAGGATTACAGGCGTGAGCCACCAGCGCCCGGCTACAGTCCCTTTTTGAACTCATATATTCATTCCCAATTAATGACAATTGAGGTCTGCCATGCCACTTCGACATCATCTCTGAGCTCATAAATTGTTTAACTCATAATATATCAGGTATTACATGTGATATCAGAAATCCACTGTGACATCACGACCACTGTGACATGACACTGCCAGATGTCATGAGCACTGAGTCACATTGTGATATTACAAACCTGTTAAAACTCATTACACTTGTGCCAAAATATGCCTTTGGATACATCATTATCCCTTGTGAACTTATATATTCATTGTCAATTAGAGACCTAGCATGAGATTGTGACATCAACACCCCATTGTGAAATCACAAATCTATGTGACCTCATCACCTATATGGCATTACCAACTATTTGTGACTTCAAAACAATACCATCTCATGTAATGGCAACATTATATTACCAATGGGATATCTCTGTCCCATCGCATTTCCACCAATCTATCATGTCCTCATAATATTTTACAAAATTCATGGCCTTTCTGACTTCTAGCTCCTTATGTGAACTCGTATCTTCATTGTGATCTAGTAATATCACCATTACATGGTAATATTACAAATTCACAGTGACATCACTATCCAAGTGTGATCTTATTCACATTGTGACATCACAAATCCATTGTGACATCATATTTCCACAGTGATATGACGATCACCTTGTGACATCCCACACCTGTTGTGAATTCTTAGCACCTTTGAAAAAGCACATGGTGTTTGTGACATCACAGTCCCTTTGGATAATTATATCTTCATTGTGAACAAAGGACAACTGATATCAGACATGCCATTGTACCATTCCAAATGCTTTGTGACATTATCTCCAGAGCTAGATCACATTGTTGTTAGGATAACATCAGCCCATTGTGACATCCCAAAATGACAATGACATCATAGCATTATGACATCACATTTTCATTGTGAGGTCATAGAGACAATGTGATTGCCTATTCTGTGATTTCATTCTATCTCAAATGTGGCATATAGTTTGATTTCAGATACTCATTGTGACCACATCACCATTGTGACATTACAATCCCTTTGTGACCTCATATTGACATTGTGATATAATTAATGCAATGTAACATCACAAACCTATCTTGTCCTCATAAATTTTGTAACAAGCGACTACCTTGACCTGGGCTGGATGTCCAGAGCTAAATGCAGCCTCAACCATGAACCCTCAGAACTCCAATGAGAAGCCCAGCCATTTGTTAACTGGTCTGCAAACAACCATCCCCCAAAATAATGATCTCCAAAACTCCACACTTCAAAGGTCAAGGCTTTTTCCTTTCTCTTCATCCTCCTCTCCAGACCTGTCCTACCTTTCAGGTCTTTTCATTTTTTCCTTCTACCATTCCCTTCTTCTCTTCAGGCTGTTCTACTCTTGACAGTCCTGACCTGGCCTATTCAGGTGGCCAGCTGCCATCCTTCACCTCCTGCTCTCCCTCAATTTCCTCTCGTCCCAGGTCTTTACCTTCCTGCAGTCTCATCACTTCTTTCTTTCCAGGCCTTTCCCCTTTTTCTCTCCCCTTCTGTTGCTCTGAACATGCAGCCTATATATAGGCTGTACCCTTCCCCCACTGCAATATGTTTCCTGCATAACAGTTTTCAATCATCACTTCCCAAATGTTCATGCTCAATCACTTTTTGGCAGCTCACCAAGTGGGGCGTGACATCCTATCTCCTTCAGCAGCATGTCCTGCCCCCTCCAGTGGCATGCAATCCCCCTCTATTGTGGCCCAGACCAAGAGGCCATGATGACTATCTGTTCCCGTGGATTATAGGGGCACTGTTGGTTTTTACAGTGTCCTCATGGTGGTTTAGTAGCAATTGAAATTGGACAAATAATTGTGATATTACAAACTCGTGATATAACTAATCCATTATGACCTCATCACCAATGTGACACCACAAACCCATTGTGACATCACATTGCTGTTTTGACACCAGGATCACATTGTGACATCCCAAATCTATTATGACCTCTTATATCCTTTGAAAAAATATATAGCTTTGTGACATCACATTACCTTTGTGTACTCAAATCCCCACTGAGAAATATTGACAATTGAGAATCAGACATGACATTTTAACATCAAAAACAGCTTATGAGTTCATCACAATTGTGACATCACATTGTCATTTTGACAACATCTGCTCATTGTGAAATCATAAAACTAAAATGATATGATAGATTTATTTATAACTTCACATTGTCCTTGTGACATCATAGACACATTATGAATGCCTTTTCTGTGATTTCGTTCTATTTAAAATATGGCCTGTAGGTTGATATCATAAACAAATCATGAACTCATTACCATTGTGACATTACAATCCCTTTGTATATCACGTTACCACTGTGATATCACAATAACCCACATATCACAATATCACATAACCCACCATGACACCACAAATCTATCCTGTCATCCTAACTTTTGTGGCATGCTGAAATTCTAATATCTTAGGCCTTTTTGTCCTCATAATCTCTTGTCGACCTCATTAAATTTCACATATGCCATTTGATATCACAAATTCTCAGCGACATTATGACAATGGTGATATCACACTGCCAGATTCCATAACCATTGTGTCAAATTCTGACATCACAAACCTTTTAGGATTTCAATATATTTGTGACAACACATACTTTTGGAGAAACCAAAGTCCCTTTGTGAACTCATATACTCATTTAAGTTAAAGACAATTGAGGCCCATCATGTCATTGTGACATGCCCAACACACTGTGACATCACTAATCTTTTGTGACCTCATCACCAATGTAGCATCATCAACTAATTGTGACACCAAAACCATATTTTGACATGATGTAGTGAGTTTACTTTGCCATGGGGATATCACTGTCCCATTGTGTATTCACAAACCTAATATGACCTCATAACATTAAGAAATCATGTCCATTAAGACTTCAAGCTCCTTCTGTGAACATGTATGCACATTGTGAAATACTAGCAGTTGAAATTGGACATGTGTTTGAGATATTACAAAATCATTATGGCATCAAAGACCCGTTGTGACTTCATCACAACTGTTTATCATAAAGCTATCATGACCCCTTAGTACCTTTGAAAACACATATGGTACTTGTGACATCACAGTCCCTTTGTGTACCCATATCCTCATTGTGAACACCTGACGAATTCATATATGCCATTGTAACATTACAAACCCTTTGTGACCCAATCACCAGTGTGACAACACATATTCATTATGACACCATTACCTCCTTGCAACATCACCAATTTACAATAACCTCATAGCATTATGACATTAAATTGTCATTGTGATGTTATAGACACATTGCAAATGCCTATTCTCTTAGTTCATCCTATTTCAAATGTGGCATTTGGGTTGATATCAGAAAACCATTGTGATCTCAAATATATGGCATCACAATTACTTTGCGACATCACAATGCCATAGTGATATCACTTACACACTGTGACATCACAAACCTGCCCTGTTCTGTCGGGTCTTTGTCCATCCCACAAAAGCTGGATAGGGTCCGAGGAAAGGTAAGTGTGGCCGCTCATCCATTCCCCAGCCTCCCTTAGCCCAAGAGACAATCAGATGCGGGGAGTTAAGTCAAGCAGGAACTCGTTTATTAACACAGAGCAAGCCCTTTTTAAAGCTAAAGACTGCGTGGGAGGAGAGGAAATGGAACCAACCATTCACTGTAAAGGTCACACCTTATCATGCACCTAAGCTTCCACAAGCTGTTTACACACTGAATGCAAAACAAATCAGGTTCTGCTCACTCCTCTTCCTCTCAGGACCATCTTTGCTGCCTGTGTGCCCCACAGATTCCTCCTTTTTGTTTTAATGGCAGATACACCTCCCAGTTAGTTATCCTTTTCCTCTCCTCTGTAAAGGTTATTTTAACAGGATTACATTGGTAAGAATAACATTGCCCAAGCAGGGGGTTTGAGGCAAGTCTGGGAGACAAGATTCGCCACACAATGATAGGGCCTTTGTGCTTGACACAAGAGCCCATCCCAGTTACCTCACATTCCCACCCAGCACAGTAATAAACATCAGCCCCACCACACTTAGAAATGTCCGAAACAGTTCTATTAATTTTGGGACATATGTAACAGTCATTATCTCATCCTCTTCAGAAAATGGGAGCAGGCTGGGTATTTGGAATTCCACACATGCGGCATGGTGAATCCTCGTGGGCCCCCACACTCAGGCCGTTCTACTATAGTCCTGAAAAACAAGGAAAATTTAAAACAAACTCTGCAGACATAGCAAAGCAATCCCGGGTACCTGGTGTCTTTCAAGTAAGCCAGTTCTTTTTATGTGCCTTCAAGCGATTACAGGGGTCAAGATGACCTGTGAGCTTTACTATTGGCTCCCAACACCCCGTCTTCGTTTAAAGAAGCAAACCCGCCTGCCTTAGGTTGGGTGGATCGCCTTGTCTGTTTTACCCTTCATCTGGATCTTCTTCAGAGCAAAGCTGAAGGCCCTGTCTTAGGTTGATCAGATTGGCACCCTCTCTTACCCATCTCTGGCTGTGGTTCCTCGCGGGGGAAATTTATAACTGGCTGGTTAAACTCATAAGAGTTTTTCAGTGCACATATAATGCAAGGAAGGAATAGAAAAACCATCAGCAAAAGCATTCCCAGGCCAAGCAATGCCATTAGCAATCCTTTAACAGTTAGTGATGGGATATCAGTCGTTGCCACTTCAGAGTCCAGAGGATGAGGCTTGTAAAAGAAATATTAGAGCAAGTAGCATTAAAATAACTAGCTTCTACAGAAATATTAAATGTTCCATACATAATGACATAGGGTGGGGATCAAAATGAAGGTCAGGCCACCAGGTCAAATGGACACCTTCTCTTGTGGAGCTATGTCTGCATTGCCAGTACTGATCACTGCCCAGGTCACTCGTTGAGGTTGATGTGGATTCTGTAGCCATTGCCGGGCCTGGGAGGGCCAGAACAACCAACAGCTGGAGTATCGCCATCTGCAATTGTTAGAAAACACAAGAGCTTCTCAAGGGCTGATTGCCCTTGGGAATGGTTAGTTATCTTTCTTGCTTTCCCTCCTTTAAACATAAGCCTCTGACACCATAGCCATTTTTATTTCCTTGTTGGTTAGTTTACACTTGGGCTTCCTCCTTTATAGAGAAAATAGGTAAAACCTTAAGATTCCTGTCAGGGATCAGGATAGAGGCTGTCACTTCTATGGGAAAAACACATCCAAATCCCCTGCCCATGGTAACTAGCAGGTTAGGTCCTCTCCATTGTTTGTGTCAGGGGGTCCTTACACTTGACTTTTATTTGGGAATTAGGGTCCCCAGTGCTTCTGAAATCTGGATTCAGTTGCACCTTTGGGAAAATTTAAAATGTTAACGGTAAACAAAGCTATCTGTAACTTTATATTGGGGTAACTCCCACTTTTTGTTTTTATAATTGCTCCTTAAGGCATTGGTGATTTCTTTCTATAATTTCTTGGCCTTGGGGATTATAGAGAAATCCTGTAGAATGATTAATGTGCCATTTGTCAAAAAAACTCTGACATTGCTTTACTAACAAAACAGGGTCCATTATGGGTTTTAACTTGTGCTGGTAGAGCCAAGGTGGCAAAACAGTGAAGAAAATGTGCTTGTAAAGTTTACTTTTTTCTCCTGTATGTGCTGTGGCCCAGCATGCTCCTGAGTAGGTATCTATAGAGACAAAGATATATTTAAACTTACCAAAGGCTAGGAAATGAGTAACTTCCGTTTGTCAGGTTTAAGGCCTCTGGGATTTACCGCTGGTGGTTGTAACAGGGGGTACTTTTCAGAAGGGCTGGCATGTTTTGCAGGTATGTACTATCCTTTTGAGGTCCTTTACAGGAATCTGAGGAAATCTGTGTTGAAGACCCCTCCAGTTAATGTGGGTTAAATCATGCAAACAGGTAGCCTCTTGTAATGCTAATACTTGTGGGCCAGTAGCTAACTGGTCTGCCCAATTATTGCCTAGGGATAAAAACCCAGGAAGTTTTGAATGCCCTCTCAAATGTTGAATATGAATAAGGGCTCCCCACCCTTCTAATAGACCCTTAAGGGTAACCATAAGAGGGGAAATAGTGTTTTATCCAGCTTAATATTAAAGGGTTTTTGAATGTCCTGAAGGGCCATAATTATGGCCAGCATTTCTTTATATTGTGCTGACCCTTGACAAGGTTGAAATCTTTGTTGGCTCGGGGTCTTTTTTTGCTCTTCAAAGACTGCATACACAGAGCCTGCTTTACCTCTGTCAGAAAACACATGGAGGGCACCAGGAATAGTAGGAGGAGAAAATAGAGAAGGCATTTTGAGAGGAAGTCGCCATAACATGACAGTCCATTTGGATGGCCCACAATGGCATTCAATTTGGCCTAGGAACCCCTCCACGGAGAGAGCAAGATGAGCATTGGCTGGAGTGACCCACTCAACGTCTGCCATCTGAAAAGCAAAAACAATGGAGTGAGGGTCGAGGCCATAATGCCTTTGGGCTTGGGTCCTTCCCTTGACAATAGTATCTGCAAGTTGGCCTGCCTGAGAATACACCCAAGGTGTGCCCTCCCAGGGAGGTGTGAACTCACTCTAATGGCTGCCCCCTTTGAGTTAAAAGTGCAAAAATCAATCTAACACCTGCAAACAAACAAAGGAAAGTAGGCTCAAATATATGATACCCCTTCAGGTAAACTTCATCTGGGGCTTTTTAGAACTGCAAAAATATTGCCCAATGGCTTTCTCAATTTTTAATAACTTCTTGGGGCATTCTGTTATTTAGTAGGGCAAATAAGGCACAAGACTATCTTTAGGGAGAAGAACACATAGCAAGAGGCAATTGATTTCCCCTAAAAGGCTCTGAGGTTAGGTTAAGGTTAGAGAGGCTGGAATGTCCAGCAAAGGCTTAAGGGAGCTGGTCTGAGTCAAGGTAAGGTGGGACACAAGCACCTTAAAGTAGGTAACTTTTGAATTTTATTGAGGGCTATGGAAAACCCCCTTTATAATATGGAGAGAACCTGGGCCAGAAGGCCCTCCAAGAGGCCTGGGTCTTGGTGCCCCAGAATTATATCATCCATGTAGGCATAGGCAAGGGAAGTATCTGAACCCAGCACAGGCCCTAAAAGTGTGGCCAAGTATTGTTGGCAAAAGGCCGGCTATTGGCCATTCTGTGTAGCAGCACCAGTCATTCAAACCTCTGATCAGAATGAGTTACGGGAAGATGGCGGAGGAAAAGCTGGAGGTTAAACAAGCTCTCGCGTAGAAAGCAGTCTTAGAGTTCCAGTAAACAGTCCTAAGCCAGAAAATCACACCAAGTGTGCCAACATAGGACACAGAGTTAGCCCAGAGAGGGAAAATCCAGGCAAGGAGACAGATCTGAGCTCTTGCCAGAAGGCACTGCTGTCGCCATGGCAGCAGTGGCACCAGTGGCCGAAACCTCCATACCTGAATCCCAGAGAGTCTGGGATGAAGAAGCCAGACGCAGCAGGTGAGCCGATTCTACTCAACACCAGCAAGAACTGACAATGAGCAGACATCTTCATCCTGCAGTTCACAGACCACAGATGACCCAGGAACCAAGACTCGGTGTGAGTAGAAGACTAAAGTCCTCACTCCTCAGGGAGCAGAGGAGGGAAGGCCACCCCTCCCCCCCAGTACCGGAGATCTTCATCTTTGATACTGACAAAGCTCAGCGGAGCTGCTAGCTCCAACTCAGGCCTTGGAAGAAAACTAGAGTCATTGAGCAGGTCACAAAAACCTAACTGACATGCCAGACTCAGCTCCATCCAGGGAAAAGTCACCCAGCTCGGACGCCAGTCCCAGGAGTGGCTTTCTTCACTGGGTAATCAGAGCCAGAGGATGCCCCTCTCTTTAACACCATTGACAATCAATTGAAATTCAGTAAACATAAACACTGAGAGTGGCTCCTGGCTGGGCTCTGTGAGTTTCTCACAAACTAGCCCCCAGGAAAAGCTACTGTTTTCTGAAAGCCCTCAACTTACCCAGAATCTAGCCTCATCACAGCATCTCCAAACTTGAGGAAAAAGCCATCTCCCTCTTTTGTGATACTCAAAGCAGATCTCCCTCCCATTGAACTAACCTGGGAGGAGGATCCCAAAATCCTGGGTAAAGCAGAGCATTTTTTTGCCTGTTCAAACAAACTGACTTAAGAAAAGAACCAAGCCACAAGACCACAAGCAGACCAGAGACTCGAACAAGAGGCTGGTTAAGGACACAAGGGAGATAAAGTGTTTTTCCGACCCCTCTCAAAAAAATCAAAGAACTCTTTTTTCTTATTCTTTTTTTTTTTGTACCTTTTATAAATATTTTTTTCTTTTCTAAAACTTTTTTAAATTTTTAATGTTTACCGTTTTTGAAAAAAAATTGTTTTCTAGTAACATTTTTTTCCTCTTATAATTTTTATTTTAGTGGTCCATGTGTATGTGCATTTTTCTTTCCTTTTTTAAAAAATTCTTTTTGTTTTTTGTTTAGCTCTACTGAACTTCTGATCTTTTTTTCTTTCTTTCTTATCCTTTTCACCTTTTCTTCTCTTTTGTTCTTCTTTATGTGACTTAATTGCTGTTCTGCACATCCTCAGATAAAGCCGTACTTGACTATTAGACCCTACCCCACATTGTGTACACACTTAATCCACAAATTTATGACTCAATTCAAAACCTCTGAGACTTAAATTCCTTAATAGCGGTACTACCTCTTTCTACCTATTTAATATTTTAAGTATTTTTATTTTTAAGTTTTTCACATCTCCTTTATATTCCTCCCCTTCTCTCATTATATTCACGTTCTTCTCTGAATAGCTTGTTTTTGACCCGCATAATACGTTTAATTTTACTTTTACTTTTCTATTTTTTCTGCTCTCTTTTTCTCCCTTTCTCTTTCTTCTTTTTTGCTTTCTCTCTACTTTCATCCTATCCAACCTGTTTCCTGCTTTGAGATTAGGACATAGTTAAGTTAACTCTCCCTGTGCCTCTCCACATCACTCTATTCCTATTTTTTTCTCACATCACTCACTAACACTAAGGAAAAACCCAGTTTTCAAAGCCCAAAGAAGGTGGATAATATGGCAGGAACTACCAAACACCTCTCAATTCTATCTCTCAACATTAACAGACTGAACTCTCCAATTAAGCGACATAGACTGTCTAGTTGGATTAAAAAACAAGATCCTTCTATCTGCTGCCTTCAGGAGTCACATCTTGCCCTTAAAAACAAATACATATTCAATATTAAGGGCTGGAACAAAATCTACCAAGCAAACAGCCTCCATAAACAGGCAGGAGTTGCAATCCTAATATCAGATAAAAGAGACTTCAAATTCAAATTTGTGAGAAGAGATAAAGAAGGTCGGACATACTAATTAAGGGATCTCTCCTTCAGGAGGATATTACAATTGTAAATATCTATTCACCCAACAGCGGACCACCCAAATTTATCCAAGAAACAACACTTTCTCTCAAATCCCACATAAATCCAAAGACATTAATTGTAGGGGATTTTATCACACCACTCTCCCCACTAGATACACTAACTCAGCAAAAACTCAACAGAGAAACTGCAGATATAAACAACTGCATAGATCAACTAGATTTAACAGACATCTATCGAATATTTCACCAAGGAGCATCAGAATACAAGTTTTTCTCAGCAGCACATTGAGCATTTTCTAAAATAGACCACATTTTAGGACACAAAGCAAATTTGTCCAAATTCAGAAACATTGAGGTTATACCTTGCATTCTCTCTGACCACAAGTGAATAAAATTAGAACTCAACACCAAAAGCCACCAAAGAAAGTCCGGTAACACATGGAGGTTGAACAACACTCTGCTGAATCAGGAGTGGGTCATGGAAGAGATTAGGAAGGAAATTCAAATGTTCATGCTATTCCACAAAAATGAACACACAAATAACCAGCTCCTCTGGGACACAGCAAAGGCAGTACTCAGAGGCAAGTTTATAGCTCTGAGCTCCTACATCAACCAATTGAACAGATCTGAAACCAACAATTTAATGAGACATCTGAACCTCCTTGAAAAAGAACAGCAAGATAAACCCCAATAGACTAGATAGAAAGAAATAATTAAAATTAAATCAGAATTAAATGAATTAGATTCCAAAAAAACTATCGAAACAATCACCAGAACAAAGAGTTTGTTCTTCGAAAAAATTACCAAAATTGAGAGACCCTTAGCAAATCTTAACAGAACAAGAAGAGAACACACCGAAATAAATGAACTCAGATATGAGAATGGAAACATCACCACGGAAACAGCCAGGATTCAGGGAATACTTCACAAAACTTTATGCTAATAAGTTTGAGAACTTGGCAAAAATGGACCTTTTCCTAGCAAATATTGACATGCCAAAACTAAACCAAGATAAGTTAAACCACCTTAACATGCCCATATCAAGCATTGAAATAGAAAAAGCAATAAGAGATCTCCTTGCTAAGAAAAGCCCAGGACCAGATGGTTTTAAAACAGAATTCTACAAGGTCTTCAAAGCAGAGCTCACACCAATACTCCTCCAACTCTTCAATGAAATTGAAAGAGAAAGTTCAGTACTGAACACATTCTATGAAGCCATCATAACCCTCATCCCAAAACCAGTCAGGGACTCATCAAAGAAAGAGAACTATAGACCTATTTCTTTGATGAACATTGGTGCAAAACTTCTCAACAAAATTTTGGCCAATCGACTTCAACAATTCATCCAAAATATCATACACCACGATCAAACAGGATTCATTTCAAAGATGCAAAGCTGGTTCAATATAGGCAAATCAATTAGTATTTCATCACATCAACAGGAGCAAGAATAAGAACCACATGGTTATCTCAATAGATGCAGAAAAAGCATTCGACAAGATCCAACACCCCTTTATGATGAAAGTTTTGGAAAAATAGGAATCCATGGAACATTCCTCAAAACAATAAAGGCTGTACATGACAAACCTACAGCTAGCATTATACTCAATGGTGAAAAACTAAAGCCATTTCCTCTTAACTCAGGAACAAGACAAGGATGTCCACTCTCTCCACTTCTCTTAAACCTAGTATTACAATGCCTAGCTACAGCAATAAGACAAGATGCAGACATGAAGGGAATCCAAATAGGGAAAGAAGAAATAAAACTCTCCCTCTTTGCAGATGACATGATCTTGTATTTAAAGAATCCCATAGACTCCACTCCCAAATTACTCAAGCTGATTCAAAACTTTGGCAAAGTAGCAGGGTATAAAATTAACCCCCCAAAATCAATGGCTTTTCTGTATGCCAACAATGAGAAAAGTGTGCCTGAAATTAGGAAAGCAACTCCATTTGTAATAGCCCCACAAAAAATAAAATACCTAGGAATTAACTTAACCACAGAAGTGGAGGACGTGTATGATGAAAACTTTAAAATCTTGAAAAAGGAAATCAAAACAGAACTTAGAAAATGGCAAAACCTCCCATGCTCCTGGATTGGAAATATTAACATCATGAAAATGGCAATACTTCCCAAGTCTATCTACAAATTCAATGAGATACCTACCAAAATTCCAAAGTCATTCTTCAAGGAAAGAGAAGAGGCAATCCAAAAACTCATATGGAACAATAAAAGACCCCGAATAGCAAAAACGCTCCTCAAAGGAAAGAACGCTGCTGGAGGAATATCAATACCAAATGTCAAACTCTACTATAAAGCCATAGTAATCATAACAGCTTGATACTGGCACAAGAACAGACCTCAGGACCAATGGATTAGAATTGAAAACCTAGAAACGAACCTGTAGACCTATAACCATCTAATCTTCAGTAGGGGAGCTAAAACAATATAATGGAAGGAAGACAGCCTCTTCCGTAAATGGCGCTGGCAAAATTGGTTAATTACTTGTGTAAAACTGAAGCTAGATCCTTATATATCAGCCTGTATCAGAATCAACTCCAAATGGATCAAAGACCTCGCAGTCAAAGCAGACACTCTGCAAACATTACAGGACTGAATAGGGATTGCATGAAGTTGCAGAGCTTCTGCATGGGAAAGGACATAGCTAGCAAGAGCAATAGAAAGCCTATGGAGTAGTAGAAGGCCTTCACTAGCCATACAAAAGACAAGGGTCTCATATCTAAAGTATACTTGGAACTCAAAAAATTATATTCCCCAACAACAAATCCTCAAAGAAACCACTGCCCAATAAATAAGTGGGCCAAAGACTTAAAGAGAAACTTCTCTGATGAAGAAAGAAGGATGACCAATAGACTCATGAAGAAATGCTCAACCTCCCAACCCATAAAAGAAATACAAATCAAAACAACATTGAGATACCACCTCACTCCAGTTAGAATGGCAAAAATCAAGAACTCTAATAACAACAGATGCTGGAGGGGATGTGGACAGAAGGGAACCTTATTTCATTGTTGGTGGAAGTGTAAACTTGTTCAACCACTTTCGAAAATAGTATGGAGGTTCCTCAAAAGACTCCACATAGAGCTCCCCTATGACCCAGCAATCCCACTTTTGGGCATTTACCCAAATGTTTACAAACAAGACCACACTGAAGCTACCAGTACCATTATGTTTATTGCAGCATTATTTACCATATCTAAGATCTGGAACCAACCCAGATGCCCCTCAGTAGATGAATGGATCAAGAAAATGTGGTATGTATACACAATGGAATTCTATGCCTCCATCAGAAAGAATGGCAAGGCCCCATTTGTTAGGAAATGGAGAGACTTGGAAAAAATTATATTAAGTGAAGTAAGCCAAGCCCAAAGAAAAATAGGTCCCATGGTTTCCATTATTTGCAATATCTAGTATATGTATGAGTCAAGCAGAAAAGATCAGATAAGGTGATGTTAGGAAAATGAACCCTAAGATATGTATTTAAATGTTTTTTTTTCTTTCATGCATTTGTTTCTAATGCATTTATAAGATTATTTCTTTGTTGCATTGTATGTCCCTCCCCCCCCAGTAAAACCCCTGCTTTCACTGTATTTGATGTCGGTATAATTTGTGGAGGGGAAGGGGAAAAACAAGTCGTTTAAATAAGTACACAGGTGGACCCGTTGCAGCAATGAGAAGTACAAATTTTCATGTCGATAACGAAATTTACAACTTTGGTGGGGGTGGGGGGGAGGATTGAGTGCGGTGCAGGGGGCGGCTGGGAAGGGATGTGAAGGGTAAACAAAGGAGGAGGCTACAATTCTTGATAGGAAATGTACTCATTATCTTGCCCATGTAATTGTAACCCCTCTGTACAGTATGTTAACATTAAAAAAAAAAAACCTCCAATCAGGCTGGGAAAAATTAAGAGAAAGGATGGAGAAAGCAAACTTCTCGCAGTCATCTGGATACAAGGGATAGAAAAAAAGTCTTTAATATCAATTACAACCAAGGTATATTCTGAAGGTACAGTGGGAGTCCAGGGCATGCCTCTTAGGGGCATTCCTACTAACTCCATCTTTTCATTTACCTTACTTAGATCTTGGAGTATACACCAAGCCCCCGAGGCTTTTTGAATAACAGGAATGGGTGTGTTACAAGGACTCATAGAAGGACATATGTGCCCAAGGTTTATCTGTTCCTTCACCAAAAAGTGGAGGGCTACAAGTTTAGGTTTGGTTAATGGCCACTTCTCAACCCAGATAGGGCTTCTAGGTTTCCACCTAATGGGAGGTACTCGAGGGCAGTGGCCTTTAGGATTGGGGATGCACCCAAGCGGATCCCCTCTATTCTTGTCTTTAATTATGAAAGTTAAAAGAATCCTTTTCTTTAACTCCCTCTAGATCCTGTTTAAACTTTTGTGCTTCTTCCCCATCCAGGATATCATCATAGGATGCTCGATGGTCTGTATTGACCATGGCATCCATGTCTTGCCCTAGTAAATTGGCAGTGAGGTTTTTGCCACTAGGGCATATCTTTCCCTGTTCTCCATCTGGGCTAGTCCATTTCATAAGGGCCACCGTTTCTTTGGACTGGGAGTTACCCCCTACCCCTAATATCAGTGGCCCGGGTCCAAGCTTCCAGTCTAATGGCACTTCATCCTCCCTGAGTATGCTTCGATTTTTCCCCGTGTCAATAGACAGTGAAACCTCTTCCTGTCTATGAAAATACTCATTTTAAGGTGGAGTCCTTCCTCCAGGGGCACGGTCCTATGGGCCTGGGTTGTCATGTTATGAGGCTTCCTGGTCCTCACAGCAGAGGGGGTTCCTCCTTGAGTTAACGGGGCTGGAGGACGTCCCTACCCTATTTTAAAGGCTTCCCATTTACATCAAATTTGGATCGACAATCCTTTGTCCAATGGTACCCCTTCCTGAAACTGGGGCAAGGTATAGGGGGTAGTTTGGACCCCCGGGCCGTTTGGTGGGGGGGAGGGGGGATTGTTGTGAATAGTCCCTCTTAAAGTGCCCCTCCTTCCCAAATTTAAAACAAGTCCCTCTCCCTGACAGTTTTTGTGGTCTTCGGCCTTTGGCTGCCAGCACCTGGGTAATAGCCTCAGTCATTGTAGATGTCTGAGCCTATAAAGCTAAAGGTTACGATTGGGACTGGTGCTGTTGTGTTCCCACATCTTGCGAGGTAACCACCCATCTTCTCATGGAACTCTCTCTCAATCTTGCACAGGCCATGCAGTGGTCTGTATTCACCCCTTCCCAAACCAGCAACTTTACAAACTGATATCGGAGGTTCCCTGCCAGCATCTTGTGGCTAATATTCTGTTGGACTCGGTCTACAAACTCAGCTAGAGGCTCAGCAAGTTTTTGTCTCACTCCTGCTATGGGGGATTCAGTGGGCCAATCATCCAGTTTGTACCATACAGCAAATCCTGCCTGTCTCATCTGGTCATGGTAAGAGCCCGGTATTGCGGCCTGTTGGATGCCAATGGAGTACCTTTCCCCTGTCCCTGTTAACATTGCATAAGTAATAGGTATCGCGGGTTGAGCCTGCCAGTTATTCTCCACCCGCACTCTGCATTCCTCCTTAAAGAAGGCACACCATTTAATAAACTGAGAACTGGTGAGGAGGGCTTTGGCCACATCCCACCAGATACATAGGTTATAAGCAATGTCATGTAATAGGGTCTGGGCCCAAGGAGAGTTTTGGCCAACCTCCGCCACCACCTTGTGGAGCTCTTTCAGATCCTTAGCTTCCCATGGATACCATTCCAAGTACCTATTAGCTCCTGGTGCCAGATTTACCGGATAAGCTTGGGGAAATGAATCCTGTGGCCTAGGGTCTGGGCTCCTGGGTGGCACTTCCCTTAAAGGTCAGGACTCCAACTAGGTTATTTCCCCAGCTCTCTGCCCCTCTATGGAAGGTTGTTAGGAGTCCAAGTCTTGCAGATTCCTCTTGCAGGTCCTATAGGGCACCTTACTTCCCCCCAATAAGGGGAATAGGGTGGGGGCCTAGGACTGTCAGGGTTACCCGAGTCATAGGGGGTAACATTCACCCTAGTTTTGACTTCTACTGTGCGAGCCTCCGTGCATTCTCGGTGGAACCCATTCCTTTTCCTTCTCACTTCCCAAGTCCTCCTTTACTCCCTCTAGGCCTAATGTTGCCTCCTTGTTCTTCTTCTGTGAAATAGCATTACCCATACTAAGGGTTTCACTTACCTTGAGAAAGCGCTTAGCTTCAGCCAGTATCTTTTCCTTTCGAGCCCCACGTTGGGAGCCAGATGTCAGGTCTTTGTCTGTCCCACGAAAGATGGACGGGGTCCAAGGAAAGGTAAGTGTGGCCGCTCGCCTGTTCCCTACCCTCCCTTAGCCCAAGAGACAATCAGACACAGTGGGGATTCAAGTCAAGCAAGGCCTCATTTATTAACACAGAGCAAGCCCTTTTTGAAGCATAAGACTGCGTGGGAGGGGAGGAAATGGAACCAACCAATCACTGTAAAGGTCACATCTTATCATGCACCTAAGCTTCCACAAGCTGTTTACACAGTGAACTTATACAAATCAGTCTCTGCCCACTCAACTTCCTCTCAGGGTAATTTTTGATGCCTGTGTGCCCACACTGTCTTCATAAGTCTTGTGTCGTGCCCTTTATGAGCTCATAATCTGTTTTAAACCTTATAATATTTGTTATGATATGTGATGTCAGAAATCCACTGTGACATCATGACCATTGTGACATCATACTGACAGACATCATGAACACTGTGACATCATAATCCTCCTAGGACTTCAACACATTTTCAAACTACACATGCCTTTTCAGATACCACAGTCCATTCGTGAACACGTATTCTCTGTGATTTCATGACAAATGAGATCCTTTATGCCATTTGGATATCACCAACCAATTGTGACATCATAGACTTACTGTGACCCCTTACTTGTATGGCATCACCAACTAATTGTGACATCAAAATTTTTGTGATGTCACAATGTGACACGATGATCATGACATCTGTCAGTGTGATGTCACAATGGTCATGATGTCAGTGGATTTCTGGTATTTCATGTCATACATGAAATATGAGGTTGAAAAATTATGAGGGCAAGAAGGTCTAAGATATCACAATGTTAGCATGTCACAAAAGTTATGAGGACAGATGTTTGTGATATCACATTGTGGTAGAGATATCACAATGGCACTGTGATATCACAACGTGATTATGACGTCAAAATGGTTATGTAGGCACAAAAATGTGTTTCTGATATCAACTCTCATGCCACTTTTGAAATACAATGAAATCACAGAATAGGTATTCACAATGTGTCTATGATGTCACAATGAGAATTATTGTCATAATGCGATTATGTCATTGAGTTTGGTGATATCACAACGAGTTGATGCTCTCATAATGAAAATGTGATGTCACACTGTTGAGGATGTCACACTTTTTAATGTCATAATGGCATGTCTGATCTCAATTGTCGGTTAACAACAAGGATATGGGTACACAAAGGGACTGTGCTGTTGAAAAGGGCATGGATTTTTCAAAGGAACTAAGAGGTCATAATAGATTTGAGATGTCACAATAGAATCATGATGTCACAATGACAATATTGTCACAATGGGTTTGTGATGTGCTGATGATGATGTCAAAGTGGGTTTGTGATGTCACAACGAGTTTGTAATATCACAATCAAATTTGCAATTTCAATTGCTACTAGTTCACAAGGAGGATAATGTAATAATCAGCAGTGCCCCAATAACCTATAGGGTCCGATAATCAGCCAGGCACCATCTCCTGGCCAGCTGGAGAGGACAAAATATGCCACCAAAGGAGGTGGGGCATTCTGTGGGAGGGGCTGGTGCATTAATCAACATGTGTTGAGCTGTGAAGAAGTGATTGGGCTGTGGGCAGTTTGGGATGTGACAGTTGAAAACTGTTAGGCAGTTGGAGTAGAGAAGGGGTGCAGACTTTATATAGGCTGCTTGTTCAGAGCAATAGAAGGAGAGAGAAAAAGGGAAAAGTCCTGGAAGGAAAGAAGTGGTGTGATAGCAGAAGGGGAAAGAACCTTGGAGGAGAGAAAGTTGAGGGGGCACAGGAGGTGAACGATGGCAACTGACGACCCAGGCAAAGCAGTTCAGACCTGTGATAAGTGGAGAGGCCTGAAGAGAAGAAGGAACTGGTAGAAGGGAAAAATGGAAAGACATGGTAGGATTTATAGTTCTGTAGCCAAGGAGAGACAAAGGGAAGGGGGAAAAAGGCTTGCCCTTTGATTTTTGGAGATTTGGATATCATAATTTTGGGGGTTGGTGGTTTGGAGAACATTTATTATATTAAATGTGTCTCGATGGATTCTCTTGAACTACAGAGCTCCTAATTTTCAGAAACCCCATCGAGATAATCAATTTGGATAGCATCAGGCCTTGGCCCCACGGAAAAATCCCCATACGTGAAAGTGTCAACCCTCAGCGTTAAGAGTCTACCTCGAGTGTTTGTCTCCAGAGGACCAACATTGACAAAAGTCATTTAGGTTCCTTTAGGGGTGCGTCTAGGAAAACTTGCCAGCCTGTTTTAGGGACCCCATCTGGAGGTCATTTGTGACTTCTGGGAACTCCTTGAGAGGTCATGTAGGGCTTCCTTGGGAAACCATCTGGAACCTCATCAAGAATACATCTGCGACTTCCTTGAGAAGCCATCTGAAACCTACCTTGGAGTTTGTCAGGGGCTTTCTCTAGGAGTCATGTTGGACTTTCTTCAGAGGTCATCTGGGGCTTCCTCAGGAGGCAACCTGAGACTTCTTCAAAAATAGTCTTTAGGACTTCCTTAAGAGAATCTAGGACCAACTCCTGAGGTCATCTGGAACTTCTTTGGGAGGTCAGCTTGGGTTACCTTGATGAGAAATGTATGACCGTCTTCAGACATCATCTGGGACTTCCTTGAGAAGCTATACAGGACCTTCTCTGGAGGTCATCTGTGGCTTTCTCAAGAGGGTTATCTGGACCCTCCTCTGGGGTTCATATATGGCCTCTTTGAGTGGCCATCTGGGAGCTATTCGAGAGGTAATCTCAGCCTCATTGAGAGGACATCTTGGACCTCCTTTGGAGGTCATCTGACACTTCCTTGGGGAGCCATATGGAACCTCTATGAGAGATTATCTAGGGCCTCCTTGGGAGATCATATGTGACATTTTCCAGGGGTCATCTGCGGCCTCCTCAAGAGGCAATCTGGGGCATTCTCTCTGTCATCTGGGACCTCCTGTAGAGGTCAACATTGAGAGGTATGGGACATGTATGTCAAGTGTCTGTGGCTATTGGTCTGTTTGTGTATGATGATAGTTCTGTCTGTGTCCTGTATGCATCTCTGTTTACTCCTTTTCTCAGGATTGGAGAACAAGGCCATATCCAAGTTGCCATATCCAAAAAATATTCTCCCCCAGGGTTACAGAGTCCTTCAGAGGAAGATGCATTGATGTACTCTCTCCTATTCTTTGCCATCAGCACCTGTAATGTTAAGTCCTCCTATACCAAAAGTGGTTACTTTTGCCAGTCTGAGGTGGTACAATGTGGTATATTACCATTATTACCCTTGAGACAGGAACATGGAGGAGATGGGGGGCAGGCCCCTTTTTAATATATATTCCCTTTACAACTAGTGACCTGTATAACTGGAAACAGCAAACTCTATCCTTTTCAGAAAAAAAAAAAAAAAACAGGGACCCATTATTTCATTAGCGACAATAATTTCCACACGCAAGCACATCCGGAATGAGCACCTGTTAGAGTTTCACCTGTTAGAAAAGGGAGTGAATCCTGCTCGGTGACTTGAAAGTAGTACTTGGACCAGAAAGTAGCCCCACTATTGAACCAGACCATTTGCAGCAAGTCTTTCCACAGACTTACCCAAGCTGATACTAACAGTGACTGAGGTATGCAAGTGCTTACCTATTATTGCTAGGTTTGATTAGCAGGGATACCTCAGTGGCTATAAAACCAAGTCATCAAATAAGTTAAGTGAGATGGTACAGTTCCTCAGTGAGTACCCTAATGCTTTTCTGGAACTTCTCCCAGAAGACTGTAGGACATATAGGCCTATAGATCTTGAAGCCCTGGAGCATCAAAGAGCCCTAAATATGGCCTTTATTACCCAGTCAGCCCCAGGTATTAGAAGAAAGCTTCAAAAGATAGAAGGTTTTGAGAGAAAGGTGTATTCTAAGTTGGAAGTGGTTGCCCAGTAGGTGTTTGATAACAGAGATACCCTGGATAAAAAAGACTCTAAGAAAGGGGGTTAAGTTTTAATAGGAGCACCAGAATAGGGATCAAGAAACCCTTGGCAAAGACAGTAAAATTCATTTGCAAATGGCAGTAGGAAACCTCTAAGCCTAGATCAGTGTGCTTATTGAAAGCAAATGGATATTAGGAAAAAGAATGTCCAAGGAGGAGAAAGATAGAAAATAACAGGATATATAATCACATTAAACAACTGGAAAATGTGTTCATGTCTCTGGAGTAACATGCAAAGGAGCTTGGGGCTCTGAATTCCAACTGTGTTCAATTTAAAAAGCAGCCCTCTGAACTTAAGAAGAAATGTGGCAAAGAAAAATTCACAACTTCTATCTCAAAACACAGGCTTATAAAAGACTGAATCTCCATTATGTGCCAGTCAAAAGCAACCAAGAGGTTAAAAGCACGTAGAAGAGCCCATTGGAAAAAACAGAAAGAATTATTTGACATGAAGAAAATATTTGAATATATAAACTTGTGAGAGTCAAAAATGAGAAGAAAATCCTCAAAAGGAACCTAGAAAACACGCAGAATCAAATGAAATTCAAGTTCATTAGCCTGGATGAGTATGAGGCAAATTAGGGGATCACAGGCCAACAGAAGAACAAGACAGCAATACTGCCATCCTTGCTAACCACAAGTGAGGCCAAGAAGAGACCTGATTAAGAAATCGTGGACATGAAAACGGAGCTGGACCTGATATAAGAATGTATTAGGCTGAAGTACATGTCAGTTATAAGCTTTGAAAATTGTCACCAGAAATTCAAAGCAACAGAGAGAGAAGGAAAGAGTAGTTAGCAGATAAGATGGTGAAGTACTGTGTCATAGAAGATGAGGACAAGAAAAGTAAACAGGAAAATATCAGGCTCAAGAAAGTGATTGTTACTCTTCAGAAAGAGTTAAAGGACCACATGCTCTGATAGGGAATGCTGGGGAAACGGCAAGAGCATTAGGAAGAAAAACAGAAGAGCTAAACAAACAGTTGAAAGATCTGTCACAAAAATACACTGAAGTGGAAAACTAGAAAGAGAAACTACTAGAGTAAAAGCCCCAAAAGACTGCTGAGATCTTCAACATAAATGTAATGCAGAAGCATCGTGTCCCAATGGAACAGGTGGAGGTGGGAAAAAATACCTCGCAATAGCACCTTTGTTAACTTAAGGGAGAAGCTGAAGAGCAAGCAAAGGTGTTGTGAGAAGGAGCAGCAGTTTGCCAGTCAACAGAACTCTCCTGTGACCCTGCCAAAACAGTTACAGGTTAAGGAGCACCTTGAGAAGGAGAGTGGGATCTGGAAAGCAAGTTTGAGAGAAAAGGAGGAGAATAAAATGGAAGAAGTCTCCAAGGTTCAGAGTACTGTACAGGAGATAAAGAAACTAGAGACCCTAAGATACAGGGAAACATCTGAGCTTATCAGGTAGCTTGGGAGATCACTCTAAAACCAGTGGCGTACTAGAGCTACTAGTCGTTAAAATTAAAGGAAGAAGCAAAAACAGTTGTAAAAGTGTGCAAATGTTGACACTGAACTTGTGAAAAATGCATACAGGCTCAAGCTTTCTGTCAGTTTACATGTAGATATTTGCACCCTGGAAAATTTCCCTAGGCCACTACCTAAAATTTTTCTGAAAACCAGTGGGGCTTTAGCCTGACAATACTTTGTACGGTGTGTAGGTAATTTCCAACAGGTAAATGCTGAAAACCTGGAACCTATGGAAAGAATTCATATGTGAGGAACCTCAGATGGTGAATTTGGGAAGTGGAATTCACAGAGGTAAAGCCTTGAAAGTATGGGTATTGGTATCTATTAGTAATAGTGGACACTTTTTCAGGCTGAGCTGAGGCATGTAATAATTCCTTGATTTGCCTTACCCTTAGCTTTGGGGTCCAAAGATGGCCCTGCATTCATGGCCCAAGTTCTCAATTATTAACTAACACTCTAGGAATAAATTGGAAGTTACAATCTATTTATAGAACTCAGAATTCAAGGCATTAGAAAGAATGAATATGCCCTCAAAGAAACTAACTAAATTAAATACAGAGACTGTCCATGGCTAGGTGAGCCTTCTTCACTTTGCTTTCCTTCGATCAAGATGTAGCCCTTATGTTAAAGGATTTAATTCCTTTGAAATACTTTAGGATGGACCACCCCCTTTGCTTCCTAAATTTGCGAAGGCTATATTAACAGAAATGTCTAGCTACAATCTGCAGGCTTTACAACATATTCTTTTATGGGACCTATACTTTGGTAACCAAGGCCCACCAGCCACCTAAGAAAAACTCCACCTAAAGGGGAGGGGCCAAGATGGCGATGGAACAGCAGGGAAACACCACAGCTCTCCCTAACAAAATAGAGTTTGGATTTCAATGCTCCATTTCTGCAAGTGACCCAGAAAAAAAAGCGGCGATTACTCAGAGAGATACCGGAAGTGAAAAAAGAAAAGGCGAAAACCTACACAGACAGTAAAATGGGAAGACCCTTCCCCCAACTCTTGTTGGTTATGGGGCTCACGGCTGAGCAGCTTCAGTGGTGGAGCTTTGTGCCAGGTTGCTTACGTGGCCTGGCTCTGGACCCTCTGAGGACCACACACCCACAAATATCCCAAGGCTCACAGAAGACTCCCCAGGTCCAGTGCCAACCCAGAGAATACAAACCGAAATCTCAGAAGAGCCGGCATGAAAATTCCCCTCACCCTCCCTGGCATGGCGCCTCTGCCTGGCTGGTGCAACCACCCAAACCCAGTCAGGAGCAGCAGCAGCTGTCAGCAGTGGCGAACGACCCTAGACTCGCACTGTGGCACCTCTGTCCTGCTGATGTAAACAGCCTATCCTAAACTGGAGCAGCAGCAGCAGCTGGCAGTAGTGGCAAACCACCCAGACTCTGGGCACAATGCCTCTTGGCACTAGTCCACAAGAACAACCCAGACCAGCCCGGGGCGACAGTGATAACTGGGACAGGGACAGCTGCAGTGAAAAATTCCAGACCCATGGCGGTTTGTGCCTCTCCATACTGGCCCACATAAGCAGCCCAGCCCAGCCTGAGGCAACAGCACTGGTTAAAACCTCACTCCTAGTGGGGTGGAGGGCCTCTCCATACTGGCTTGCATAAGCAGCCCAGCCCAGCCCATGGTGGCAAAGGTGGTGAACAACCCCAGACATGACGCAGGGTGTGGTGCTGAACAACCCCAGAAAAGCCTCACGAACTTTCCTGTGTGGTCTGGCTTTGAACCTGAATACACAGATCTGAGCTTGCTGAGTAGCTACAATTACAGGCATTTACACCAGAAGGGTCTAACTCTTGCCAACCCCTTTACTTTTTCTACAATAGATCATTTCTTAGTTCATACATGTAATTTAAGCAAATACAAGAGGATCGACATAATACCCTGTATTCTATCTGACCATAGTGGAATTAAACTGGTTCTTAATAACAAGGCATAAAGTAGAAAAAACTTAAACACATGGAAATTAAACTGAACTAAGTTGAACAATACATGGGTCACAGAAGAAGTTAAAGAAGAAATAAAAAGTTCCTACAATTCAGTGAAAATGAAGAAACATCACAAAGAAGCCTATGGGACCCAGCGAAAGCAGTCCTGAGGGGCAAATGTATTACTCTCAGTGCACATATCAAGAAAACAGAGACCAAATAAACAATCTTATGATACAACTAAAACTGCTAGAGAAACAAGAAAAAAAATTGAACCTAAAGTTGCTAGACAGAAAGAGATAAACGATATAAGAGCTGAAATTAATGATATAGAGACTGAGAAAATTATAAATAAATTACAACAAAATACTGTTTTTAAGAAAAAAATTCAATAAGACTGACGGACCACTGGCAAGAGAAACTAACAAAATAAGAGATGATCAAAATCAATATTATAAGAGATATCACAGGAAAAATTACAACAAATATCCAAGGCATCCAAACAATCATAAAGAAATAATTCCAGATTCTACTTACAAAGGAAGGAAAACCTAGCAGACATGGATGAATTTCTACAGAAATACAAATTGCTATCTCCCCTCTCCTTTTTTGGACCTGCTTCTCCACCATGTAAGGTTGGGGCAACAGTTCAATAAATAAACTTCTTTTCCTGCCTTAATAATGTGTAGTATTCTCTTCATAGGCTACCGAATGAAACCTACCTATATAATGTTCCTTATATATGATGCTGTAACTCAGATGGGGTTATTGAGTAGGAAATGTTAGAATTTCCTAACCACTCCTTTTCTGTGAACTAAACTGTTTTGAGACACCACGCGAGACTTTTCACCAATACCATTGCTGGCTTTCACATGCACGTCGACACCACTTCTCTTCTCTGGTGAGTGAAACTACTCTCTACAGCTCTCTGTTGCTCAATCTCTGTTCAGATGTGGCACCATGCTAGCGAGTTCCTATAGCCTTTATCGGAAAGGCTGGTCGCCTCCGAACCCGAGGTTGCTTGGTTATGGGATCTTGCCCGTTTCTCTCTAGACTGCTCTAGGGGAAGTAGGGACATCGCTTCTGCCTGGTCAGCTCTCCTTCACTCACCAGACTGACTCTCCTACACATTTAATGGGGTAGTACGAGTCATGCCGGAGCCATGAAACCCCTCTGAAATGCCTCTTGCCCTCCCTGGATAGCCAGAGCACCTAATATTTTTATGCTGTTCAAAAATTTAGACAATTTTTGCCTCTGCAACGGTAAATGGTCAGAAGTCTGTTCACTTTCAGGATCTCTTTGCTCTCTGTTAATCATGTCCAACTTTCTATATCTCTCCATTTCTTTTCTACAACTATTTGTATTGTGCCATGAAGCGTGGGACATGGGCTGGGTTCAGGGGACCCATTCTAGGTTCCCTCTAAAAGGCTAGCCAAACTAGGTTTGATTTTTTGTTCTGGCTTTCTTTGCATTTTTTTTAGAAATTTGCCATCTTGAGTTTGCCATCTTGGCCAAATGGTGGGTGAAGGATTTGGCCCCCTCCAATCCTTACCCTTCCACCAAGCTTTCTTCTCCTCCATCCATCTATTCAAATGTGCCTTGCTAACAAGTTGCTCTTTTCACAGAGTCTGGTAACTGAGGCCCAACCATCTGAGGTGCTTTGTTAGCAAAGATGTCTGAACATTGTTGTATAAAATTTTAGGATTTGAGTTTTGCCTTTTTTGTTTTGTGTTGTTTACGCTAGTACTGACTATGTGATTCTAAAATATTGGGCATATCTGTGCTAAGATTCTCCCATCTAACAAGTTTTGACATTGCAGAATATGTGGTCAATTCTTAATAAGGACAAGGTAACCTCTACTTATTCTATTTGATCTCCTTGTTGCTTTAATTGGAAATAACAAAGGACTTTCGTGACACAAGTTGCAATTCAAATCCAGCCCGGGCTGAAAAATCCCTAAGACTCCATCTCCCAAATAACCTGAAAAAAGCCAGGCTGGAAGCTTGGACTGAGCCTCTTATCTCCAACCAGAAAACACTGCAAGAGTTTCTATAACTCAAAGTGGTAGAGTGCTAGCCTTGAGCAGAAGTGTTCAGGGATAGTGCCCAGGAATTGAGTTCAAACCTCCTTGAATACCAACTGGGACAAACCATCCCACCAATGACACTTAGAATCAGCCAGTCTGCAGAACAAAGGAACATGGAAAAGAGTAAGAGGAGATGATACCACATCAGCCACTTTGTGCCTGCCCTTTCAAAAGTAACCAGAGCAGGGAGGTCAATAGAAGTAAGAAGACTGCCCATCTAATGTCCATACCTGTCTACCTTTCAATTGGACAGAAATTTATATTCTTGCTTTTGTCACTTGTCTTCTTCTCTACCTAGTTGCCAGATGTCAGAAGTAGCTAGAGATATTTCTACCAACATTTTCAGCCACAAGTCTTCCTCTTGCCATTCATTTGCTCTCTAGTATTTTTTCAGTCTTTCAATGCCTCGTGAGACTTCTCCATACTTCGTCCAGGAGACTTGCCTCCTCCAGACTTCATCAAAGGACTCATTGCCCAAGTGACAGCTGTTGCCTGCTGCCTTCTCTCAGAGGGGATTTCATTTCAACCTTCTACCCCTACTGTTGATACCCCTTGCAAACAGGAAATAGCCAGAGAGAATCTTCACCTTCTTCTATAATTATCAAAAGGCTGGAATGTAAGGTCTGAACAGGAACACCTCCCTCCTTCTTGGTTAAGTTTCCACCCAATATCTGTTACATAGGTAACTAGCAGACCTGGAAGCAGTCACCTTCTCCTCTTGCTAGATCACATCCTGGGCCACCTCTGGTCACAAGCCTCCCATCTGACCTTAGGAGGGTCCCAGACCCTGAGGCCACATAGAGATCCAGTGTGGCCACACTTTTCCCCACCTGGCCAACTTCTTCCTTTCCCTAGCCTAGATAAGTTCTGGCCCAGAGGTGGGTCACCCCCTTCCTTTTAAGCCATGCTTCTCCACCATACATGATGTGGGCAGCAGTTCAGTAAATAAACTTTTTTTCTGCCTGAAAAATAAGAAATACAAATTGCCCAAACAGAACCAAGAAGAAAGAAATCAATTAAACATGTTAATTACCTACAATGACATAGTAGAAGTAACCAGAAATCTTCCAACAAGAAAAGCCCAGGACATGATGGATTCGCTACAGAATTCTATAAGACCTCAAGCGCTTCAGAGAAATAGAAACAGAGGGAGTAATCCCAAACTCATTCTATGAAGCCAATATCACATTCATCTCCAAACCAAGCAAAGACTCAACAAAAAAAGAACTACACACCAATCTGTTTGATTAAGACAGATACAAAGCTCCTCAATAAAATTGCAGCCAACAGAATCCAGAAACATTTTAAAAAAAATTATACATTATGATCAAGTGGGTTTCATTCCAGAGATGCAGGGATGGTTTAACATATGTAAGTCAATAAATCTAATCGATCACATCAACAGATCCAAGGTCAAGAACCACATGATTATCTCCATTGATGCAGAAAAGGCTTTTGATAAAATTCAGCACTCATTTATGTTAAACGCTATGGAAAAAATAGGAATAGAAGGAACATTTCATTACATAATAAAAGCCTTACATGGCACATCAAAGGCAAATATTACATTTAAAAGGGAAAAACTACAACTAATTCCCCTAAAAACAGGAACAAAGCAAGGATGCCCATTCTATCCACGCTTCTTCAATATAGTTCTGGAATTCTTAGACAGAGCAATAAGGCAAGAGAAAGACACTAAAGGGATCTACATAGGACAGGAAGAAGATAAACTATCTCTTTTTGCAGATGGCATTATTTTATAAATAACCGATCCTTAAAGCTCCATCCCCAAACTCTTAGAGCTTATAAACCAATTTGGCAAATTTGCAGGATACAAAATTAACCCAAAGAAATCAATCGCCTTTCTATATAGTAACAATGTACAAATAGAAAGGGAAATCAAAGAAACAACCCCATTCACAATAACCTCAAAATAAAAAGTGTCTAGGAATTAACCTAACTAAAGACATAGAGGGTCTGTTTCATGAAAACTATAAAAGCCTAAAAAAAAGAATCATAGCGATTACCAGGAAATGGGAAGAAATGGGAAAAAATATTTACCAGCAATATAACAGACAAGCGTCTAATATCCATTATATTATAATATCCATTATATTATATACGGTGAAGTCAAGAAACTAATCTTTCACAAACCTAACAAACCTATCTTGATATGGTCAAGGAAGCTAAAGAGAGACTTATTAGAAGAAGAGATAGAAACGGCAAAGAAATACATGAGGAAATGTTCATCATCCCTGGCTGTAAGGGAAATGCAAATAAAAACAACTCTGAGATACCAGCTTAACCCAATCAGAATGGCTCACATCCTAAATTAAGCCAATGACAAATGCTGGAAGGGATACAAAGAAAGAAACATTACTACATTGCTAGTGGGAATGTATACTAATACCACCACTTTGGAAAGCAGTCTGGAGGTACTTACGAAAGCTAAATATCGACCTGTCCTATGAACTGGCCACACCATTCCTAGGCATCTACTCTGAACAACAGGAACCAGTGAAAATAGACATACACACCTCTATGATTATTGCAGCACTGTTCACAATAGCCAAGATTTGGAAACAACCCTGATAAGCCACAATTGATAAGTGGATCCAAAAAATGTGGAACCTATATACAATGGAATACCATGTAGCCATTAGAAAGCACAAAATGAAGGTATTTGCAGGGAAATGGATGGAACTAGACCAAATTATTTGAGTGAGGTAAGCCAAGAACAATGAGACAAACGGCATATAGTCTACCTGATACATAGATGCTAAAGCCAAAATGCAAGAAGGTATGACAAAGTAAACAGGACTCAAGAAACAACGGACAGCCATCATGTTTCTTTGTTCAACTACTTAAAGAAAATAATAATAAAAATGTTTTTAAAAAATAAACATTAGGATGAAAATAAAAATTTCAAATATAAAATAAGAAACTAAATCAAGTTGGAAGGAAAATTTCTTTGAGGAGAGTAGTTTAGTTTATTCTATAGCAAGTCTCACTTCAGAAATAAATTCAAAAACTAGACCCCAGGTAAGTGAAATAAACTAAGAAATGGAGTTGAAAAAAGAAAATAAGAAACTCCACCCACTCTTTCTTGCCTGGACAGCTGGTGTGGGTAAAAATTCATCATGCTCCTGAATTGGAACCGAAGTGGCAAGGACCTTACTTGGTGGTGCTAACTTCACTGTCGCCTATTGAATTAGCACGAAAACAGCATTGGATCCATCAGTCTCAAGTGGAATAGGTAGTGGACCAATACACAGAGAAGGCTGCAAGATGAACTGTTAAGGATAAGACTTACTAAGTGTTAATTAGTGCTAACCAGTGTGCTTCTATAATTTACTTGTTTTCTATTAAATTTACCTTTAAAGCCTGTTCATTTGGTGGAGTGAAGGGAATTTTTAGGATTTGGTTAGAAGGAATCAAGGATTTGATTGGACATGAAAAACATTGGGGGATATATGAAGCAGCATGGTCCTAATAATGAGCAGGGCCCACTAATCAATGTTGCCCCATGACCTGGCCCACTGGAGTGCCTGGAGCATGCCACACAAGTGAGCAGGACATGCTGCTGGAGGGGGTAGGATGTCATCCTCACATGATGAGCTGTGAAGAATTGATTGGGGAACAGGCAGTTTGTGAAGCGATGGTTGAAAACTATTAGGTAGGAAACTCACTGGAGTGATGGAGGCGTTCAAACTATATATAGGCTGCATGATCAGAGCAATGGAATTGGAGAAAATCAAGGAGTGACCTCCAAGGAAGGAAGTGGTGAGACAGCAGGAGGGGAAAGACCTGGGAGAAGAGGAATTTGAGGGAGAACAGGAGGGGAAGGAAGCCAATTGGCCACCCATCCAAAGAAGTGTAGTGGAGAAGCCTAAAGAAAAGAAGGAAGTGATGGAAGGGAAAAAAGGAAATGAAGGAAAAGTTTATAAAGAAAGATGTAATAAAGGAAAAGGGAAAAGCCTTACCTATTGAAGTTTGGAGCGTGGAGATGATAATTTGGGGGGTTGGTGTTTTGCAAACCAATTAACTATGCCTATTGGACGTCTGAGGTTTGGTGGTTGGGGTTGGGCTGTCACTGAGTGTACAGCCCAGGACAAGGTAAATACAGGCCCATTTCTAGTGTAAATAAAGTTATCTTCAATGTGCCTCATTGGATTGTCTTTTGTTTTATGCATCAATAGTGTGCAAGTTCACAAGTTAATAGGCTCAAAGGCCACGAGTTTTGTAAAATGTTATGAGGTCATAATAGGTTTGAAAAACCCAATGGAACAGTGATATCACAATAGCAATATGATGTCACAATATCGAGTGATAATAATATTTTGATGTTATACTTAGTTGGTGATGCTATAATGGTGATGAAGTCACAATAGGTTTACCATGTTACAATAGGTCACAATAGGTTTTTTTTTAATTGTGAAAATACTGTACAGAGGGGTTACAATCACAAGGGCAAGATAATGAGTACATTTCTTATCAAGCATTGTAGCCTCCTCCTTTGTTTCCCCTTCCCATCCCTTCCCATACTTACCTGGCAGGGGAAATACCACGATCACACAATAGGTTTATGAAGACAGTTATGATGTCAGTTATGATGTCAGTTCCACCCAGGAGAAATACTCCCAGCTCAGGCAGAAAAAACTCCGCCTACAGAGGAGTGACTTTCTTCACCAGGTAAACACAGCCAGAGACAGCCTCTCCCTACAACAGCCTAGACAAACAATTGAAATTCAGTAACCATAAAGCCCTAGAAAAGCTCCAAGCTGGGCTCTGTGAATGTCTCAGGAGTTAGCACCTCAGGGTAAAGCTACTGTTTGCTGAAAGACCTCAACCCTACCCAGAACCTAGCCTCATCACAGCATCTCCAAACTAGAGGAAACAGCCATCTCCCTCTTTTGTGATACTCCAAGCAGATCTACCTCCCCCTGAACTAGCCTGAGAGGAGGATCAAAAAACATGCCTAACACAGAGCAGTTTCTGCCTGCCCAAACAGACAAGAAACCAATCAAGCCATAGGAAAACCAAACACCACAAGCAGAGCCGAGACTCTACCAAGAGACTCGTTATGGACACAGGGGAGATACAGGGTCTTCCCATTCACCCCCCCAAAAAACAAAAAATCAAGGAACTCTTTTTTGAAACTTGTCTTAAATTTTTATTTTTTAAAAGTGTTTTCTGTTAATCTTTTTTTCTCATAATTTTTATTTTTGGGGTGTGTGTGAGTATGTGTGTGTGTGTGTGTGTGTGTGTGTGTGTGTGTGTGTGTGTGTGTGTGTGTGTGTGTGTGTGTGTGTGTGTGTTGAGCTTTTGGTCCTTTTTAATTGATTTCATTTTTTTCTTTTTTTTTTGCATGACTTAATTGCTGTTCTGCTCATCCCATGATATATACCTGTTGTCAATTATTAGACCTTATTACCTATTGTGTACATACTTAATCCAGAAATTTATTACTCAATTCACAAGCTCTTAGGCTTAACTTCTTTAAAAGCAGTATCATCTCTTCATACCTACATAATTATTAAGTAACTAATTTTAATATTTTTTATTTTTTTGCTTTCATGTTTCTTTCTATCCCTCCCCTCTTCTCATCCTATCCTTTTCTTCTCTTGGTATCATTTCTTTAAACATACATAATTTTTAAGTGTTTCACTTCTTAAATTTAGTTTTTGTTTTTCCAATTCTCTTTTTTTATTTCTCTCCTGTCATTCTGTCCAATCCATTTCCCTCTCTGAGATTAGGAATTGTTTAAATTTACTCTCCTTTTACCCCTCCACATCCCTCTAGTCCTATTTGTCCCCACATTTCTCCCTAAAGCTAATAATTTCTGGTTTGCCAAATCTTTTTTTGTTGTTTGTAGCACAGTAATACATAGTTGTTTGATGTTGAATAGGTTGTATCTGTTGAATTAGATTGTATCTGCAGCCTTTTTGATTGTGCAACTACAGGACTCTGGCTGATGCTTGCCTAACATTGTGTTCTAGCACAAAATTTGTGTTGCTTTCATACCTAATGGGCAGAAGAATCCGAAAAGCACAATAAAAATGTCAAGTCCAGGTATCCCAATTCCCACTCATGTTAATCAGGTGACAGAATTGTTAATGAGTAATCCAGAGAAGCTCCATAAAAACCTGTACATACACTACTAGTAAACATGGTGAATGAAATTATTGAACTTGCAAAGGACTCAATGTGAGCATGATAGGGAGCGAGAGGAGGCAAACCAAAGATTAATACAGGAATCTTTTAAGCATTAGGAAGCTTCTTAAAGATTAATGCAGGAATTGCATAAGCAGGTTGAGAAGAGTCAAAGATAAATACAGGAAATGCATGAGCAGCTGGAGCACAGCCATAGAGAATTACTGGAATTGCGTGAACGTGACGAAACTTATCAAAGAGTAATACAGGAATTATGAGAGCAGGATGAGACTAGACAAAGATAAATAGAGGCATTCATGGAATCCATAAACAGACCACTGAAAGAAGTCAGGGAGACCACAAATGGAATGCTGAATAGAGCCCTACAGAAAGAATGGGTGTCCAGGGAAACCATAACCAATCAACTAAGTGATTTGAGAAACTGAACACAAAATTAAGCTAGTAAAGAATTTCATACAAGATCTAAAACAAAGCTCCAACAAAGATTTTGAAGTCATCAAAGCCGACCAATTAGAAGAAAAAGAAATAAAAAACAAAATAGAAAGTCTTGACAATAAGTTAGACCATGCAGAAGATCGAATCTCAGGGATTGGAGACAGCCTATATATTATAGAGAAAAAACATAAAACTATGCAAGACAAATCCAAAAATATGATAGATCTATTCAACATTTGGAATACACCATCAGAAGGCCTAATCTGAGGATAATGGGTGTAGAGGAGCACCTAGAAAAAGAAGTTAATGGTCCAGAAAATTTATTTAACAGAAACCTAGCAGAGAACTTCCCAAACATACAAAAAGATGTAAGAAGCTTGTAGAAACCCAAATAGACCAAACCAGAACAAGATATCCCACTGTCACATTATAATCTGAACAGGATCAATTCAGACCCAGGAATGGAGCCTTAACGATCTCAAGGAGAAAAGAACAATCACCTATAAACAGAAACCAATTAGAATCATCCCAGATTTCTCAGCAGAGCCAATTAAAACAAGAAGAGCCTGGAATGGTGTATGCCATGCGCTAAAGACAAACAACTATCAACCAAGAATACTGTACCCAGCTAAACTACCCTTCATAACCAAAGGTCGAATAAAAACTGTCCATAGCAAAGAAACATTGAAACAATGTATCTCCACCAAACCAGCCCTACAAAAGACAAAAGTATCCTACACATAGAAAACCAACAAGACCACAGTAAGAGCCAAGAAACAGTATCCAAGGGAACAAAATTAGAACTCAACACCCTTTGTGATAAAAGCTCTGTAAAAACTATGAATCCAGTCAACATTCCTCTATACAATAAAGGCTATATATGACAAACTTACAGCCAGCATTGTACTTAATGGTGAAAAACTAAAGCCATTTCTTCTTAACTCAGGAACGAGACAAGGATGTCCACTCTGTATACTTTTTTTCAATTTAGTATTAGCATGCCTAGCTACAGCAAAAGACAAGATGCAAACACAAAAGGGATCCACATAGGGAAAGATGATGTAAAACTCTCCCTATATGCAGATGACATGATGTTGTATTTAAATAATCCCACCGACTTCACTCCGAAATTATTCATGCTGATTCAAAACGTTGGCAAAATAACAAGGGAAAAAGTAACTCTCAAAAATCAATGAATTTTTTGTATGCCAACAATGAGAAAAGCATGGCTGAAATCAGGAAAGCAACTCCATTCATAATAGCCCATAAAAAATAAAATACCTAGGTATTAACTTAATCAAAGATGTGAAGGATCTTTATGATGCAAACTTTAAAAACCTGAAAAAGGAAATAAAAACAGAACTTGGAAAGTGGAAAACCTCCCATGCTCCTGGATTTGAAGAATCAAATCGTGAAAATGGCAATCTAGGCTATCTACAAATTCAATGTGATGCTTATCAATATTACAAACTCATTCATCAAGAAAATAGAAGAGGAATTCCAAAAATTCATATGGAACAATAAAAGACTCTGAAGAGCAAAAATGTTCAACAGAAAGAATAGTGCTAGAGGAATATTAATACCAAATTTAAAACTCTACTACAAAGCCATCATAATCAAAACAACTTGGTACTGGCACAAGAACAGACCTCAGGACAAATGAAATAGAATTGAAAACACAGAAATGAACTCACAGACCTATAGCCGCCTAATCTTTGATAAAGGAGCTAAGAAATAGAATGGAAGAAAGCTTCTTCTGTAAATGATGCTGACAAAATTGGTTAATCACTTGTAGAAAACTAAAGCTAGATCCATATATATCACCCTGAAGGGGAAACAAAGGAGGAGGCTACAATGTTTGATAAGGAATGTACTCATTATCTTGCCCATGTAATTGTAACCACTCTGTACAGTATTTTCACAATAAAAAATAAATAAAAATTAACAAAGGAATCAACTCCAAATGAATGAAAGAACTCAGAGTCAAAGCAGACACCCTGAAAACATTGCAGGACAAACTAGGAGATAACCTGTGTGTCCTTGGCACAGGCTGAAATTTTCTTAATAGAGACCCAGAAACACAACAGATCAAAGAAAGTTTGGACGAATGGAATTGCATGAAATTGCAGAGCTTCTGCATGGCAAAGCACATAGCTAGCAAGATCAATAGAAAGCCTACGGATTGGGAGAAGATGTTCACTAGCCATACAACGGACAAGGGTGTCATATCTAAAATATACCTGGAACTCAAAAAATTAAATCCTCCAACAACAAATCTTCAAAGAAGCAACTGCCCAATAAATAAGTGGCTAAAGACAAAAGAGAAACTTCTCTGACAAGGAAAGAAGGATAGCCAATAGATACATGAAGATATGCCCAACCTTCCTAGCTATAAAAGAAATGCAAATCTAAACTACACTGAGATACCACCTTACCCAAGACAATAACAAGACAAGCTGGACAGGATGTCGGTGGGACTGTAATCTTGTTCAACCACGCTGGAAAGTAGTATGGAGGTTCCTCAAAAGACTCCATATAGAGCTCCGCTATGACACAGCAATCCCACTTTTGGGCATTTACCCAAATGATCAAAAACAAACCCATACTATAGCTACCAGCACCACTATGTTTATTGCAGTATTATTTACCATACCTAAGATATGGAACCAAGCCAGATACCCCTCAGTAGATGAATGGATCGATAAAATGTGGGAACAACGCTTGATAAGAAATGTACTCGTTATCTTGTCCATGTAATTGTAACTCCTCTGTATGGTATTCTTACAATAAAAAAATGTGGTATATATAAACAATGGAATTCTATGCCTCCATCAGAAAAAATGGCATTGGTCCATTTGTTAGGAAATGGAAAGACTTGGAAAAAATTATATTAAGTAAAGTAATCCAGGCCAAAAGAAATCTAGCTTCCATGGTTTCCCTTATTTGCAATAGCTTGTATATGTCGGAGATAAACATAAACTGTCAGACAAGTTGATGTTAGGTGAAATGAACACCAAGATAAGGACTCAAATGGTTTGTCTTTCTTGCTGTTGTTTCTACCATATTTACAAGATGATTTCTTTGTTGTGATTTCCCCACAAAATAACCTCTATTTTCACTGTATTTGATGTTGATATAATTTGGGTTGGGGAAGGAAAAAACAAATTGGGATTCATGTGAACCCATTGCAACAATGACATATACAAGATGTTATGTCGAAAATCGAACTTTACAACTTTGGCACAGGGGGACGGGAGGCAGAAAGGGAGATGGGAAGGGATGGGATGGGGAAACAAGGGAGGAGGCAACAATGCTTGATAAGAAATGTACTCATTACTTTGTTCATGTAATTGTAAACCCTCCGTACATATTTTCACATTTAAAAAATCATGAAATAATAAAGTAAAAATCCATGCCAATTTTTTTTTGCATGTCGTGGGGCTTGAATATTGGGCTTGGGCACTGTCCCTGTGCTCTTCATCTCAAGAATAACACTGTACCACTTGAGACACAGTGCCATTTCTAGTTTGCAAGAGATATATTGGCTCTAAGAGTCTCACAGACATTTGTGCCCAGGCTGGCTTTGAACCATTATGCTCAGATCTCAGAATTTTGGGTAGCTAGGATTTCAGCATGAGCCACCAAAGGCCAGATTCAAGACAAGTTTTAAAAAGCAAGCTTATTGAACCTTCTGGCTTTTTCTAATAAACAATGTTATTTGTTCAGTATTAATTTATAACTGAGTAATTTTTAGGTGTAACTTGGAATTTTTTTAATAGAATCAAATATAACTGTTACTATTACTCAGTATCTCACAAAACCACTGTAATTGACTTTTCCCAATGGCAACTATTACATACTATATTACTCACCATTATTATTACATATTCAAACTATATTACATATATTGTGAAGTGAAAATAGTTTGGACCATTTCATATAAATTAGTAGATGCTACTTTAGCATTATAAATTCAGAACTGTGATTTTAAATGAAGGAAAGAAGATTTCCGAGTTAAAATGAAATATAAATATGTAATGTGTCCCAACTGAATCAAAAATTCTGATTTTATACAGAGAAAAATATTTTCTTTCCACTAAAGTCTTTGAAGTAATACCATTGGAAATAATGAGACAAGAGGAGGAAGAATTAAAATCATTTCAAACAATGTCTGTTATTCTGCTATCCCCTCCACTATGAAGACCTGCCCATTCCCAGTTGTCACAAAATTTCAAGTGTCTCTCTTAGAATATATTTGGAAAAGTTCTAAATCACTGACTATTTTTGTAATTTCTGCTATATGAAACAAAATATTGACACAAAACAATTGAAATAAAACACACACATATGTTGAAGTTACCACAACTGGAAAAACAACCAACAAAGTAGAACTTCCCCAGGAACAAAAACATGTTTTGCCCAATTTTTTTAAGCACAAAAACCTCAAATACATGTTAACTTGGAGTAGAGCCATAAGGAAAACTGTGTCTCAGAAATATGGTTGTGTTAATTTGTAATTAAATTCATCTAGATGAACCTAATGTAGCAAACCCCTTGAATGGGTCAAATTGTTTACAATGAATGTGACTGTGTGCGGAGTGAGATCTGCACATATTTAAAAGAATCAAATAACAAAATCAAGGCATACTTATAAAATTCAGAAAAGCAATGAATAAGTCCAATATTATCCATATTGAGAATTCCTACTGATTTAACAAGAAAAAATATGCAACTAATAGAATCTGAGCACTGTACAAAAGTGTATATACTTTAAACTATTTCAAATTACACTTTGTAGAAGATTAAATGTGGGTAATCTAAAGAAGAACATCAACAACTGATATAAATGAAATTAAAAATCTCATGAAAAGAGAGAAGTAGTTTCTGGAAAATAATAGCTTAACAAATGGTGGTGAAAATCTTTCTAGTACTGAGAAAATTGTGTACCTATTTATTTAGAGCCATAAAAAGACCCCAGTTACTCAAGCTGATTTGAAACTTTGGCAAAGTAGCAGGATACATCCGTAACATTATAATGGATGTTCACTCTGGCATGGAATTCATTTCCTCTTTGATCTGACAAATGAATATATGAAAGAACATAACTTCTCCAACTAAATATCAAGACTTAACTAAACATATCACAAGAAAAGTCATAATGTAATCCATATTGCAACTGGGATAAGAGAAAAATCAGTCATAGTGATTCTGTATTTATTGTAAATGTAGATGTTTTTCATAAATTATTTCCTTTACTTTGCATTTTCAAAATATTGTGTTACATGATGTATATCTTGGTAACTAATTTTGAATGCCTCCTTAAATTTTGTTCTGTGTATAATGTATCTCTTCTGTTCCTAACCCATGAAATGATTTTGATTCCAAAAACATTCTAATAAACACTGTTTATAATATGCAAAATCTCATAAGCATGACACCAGTAAGCATTGGTTAACATTTTGATACCAGGGTCTCATGACTGATGAGGCCTATCTTCATGAGTTACATTGTACCTAGATTCCTCAGCCTAAATTTAGCCACTGTTAAAAAATGTTTATATCTTTATTTATTACCCATCAGAGATTAAATTTGAGTATAAAGCCTAAGGAAAACGATAAAATAAGAATTTAGCTTTTCTGGATATTTAGTAAACAAAATGCAGCATAGAGTAACTCACTGGTTTAAAGTCAACCTATTTCACCAAAACATTCTAAGCATTACCTTACAATGTGTTTAATTCTCATGAAGGGAATGTAGAATATGAGAAGAGAACTAACCAAGCACTGTCTTCAAAACATATATAATTTGGATTTATCTCTAAATTTCGTTATAAACATTTCTGATAAAAACTGTTTGAATAATTGATTTATAATATATCTTAGTTTCATATACCAAATTACATTCAGAAAATGGGATATAACAATTAACTGAAGAAAGTCCTGGCAGAAAAAAATGGCACCTCTATACTATGTGACACCCAATTCTGAGGTATTTCATTATGCCTCCATTTAATGAATGTGATTGTTTAAATGTTTCATGAAGTAATAATTAAAATTGATCAGTGTATTATAATCTAATTGTTTACAATTTTATCCTAGAATCATTTAAGAACTTCCCATTCAATCATGACATACATCACATTACATTGGTATTCATATGGATAGGAATGAGTTTCTTAGGATCTCCTGCCATTTGGAGGTGGCAGGACCAGGATTTGAACTGTGGGCTCCAGCTCCCACTAGAGGATAGGGAACTCACTGGTCTGTTCAAGAATAACAACAAGACCAATGATTAGGCAGCCACCAGTGGCTCTCAGAAGTCCTCCTTTATACTTACAAGGTTGTGATCGGAGGATCATGGTCAAAGTCACCCTAGGCAGAAAAATCCTTGAGAGCCCTGTCCAACTTCAGGGCCAACAAAGCCAGAAGTATAGCCATATGACTCCAGTGTTGGAGGGCTAGCCTTAAGTAAAGCAGCTCATGGACTGTGCCCAGATCCTGAGTTCAAGGTCCAGGAGTGGCAACAAACAGACATACACAACAATCTTTCCAGCCATCTGCCTAAAGCAGGTCACCCTCAGCAGCCTTTATTTACATTTTATTATGAGGCCAATGCAGGAATAGTCACAAACCAGGCAGGGGAAGAGAAAATCAGGTTTCTTAGAAGTAACCAGTATTCAGAAAATTAAAATTGGGGACATAAAATGGTAGCATAATTATGTAAAAACTACCAATAAGAAAAAGATGAGGGGTCTGGGAATGTGGATTAGTGAGAGAGTGCTTGTCTAGCATGCAAGAAGCCATGGGTTTGATTCCTCAGTAGCACATTCAAGAAAAAGCCAGAATTGGACTTGGAAGTCAGAAGGAAAGAAGGGAACACTTCCCAGTCATGCGGTCTTCTGCAGTGTGCCAGGACACCAACATGATCTTCACAGAACCACAGAACAGGAAGACTGTATCTTTCCAACTTCTCAGGCAGCCGAGGGCCCCAGAGTCAAGAGGGCAGAGCCAGGTTCTAACTCAGGCGCTTGGAACCAGAAGAGAAAGGGCTCTGCCTCTCCTTGGAGTGGGGATTTGCATTAATGATGTGGAGAATGAAGGAAGGAGAATGGACTGGCAAAAGTAGAAGAAGGGCCTTCATATCTGACAGATGGAGAGTCAAAAACCCACTCCCGATCTTAGCTATGGTAAATAATGCTGCAATAAACATAGTTGTACTGGTAGCTTTAGTGTGGTCTTGTTTGTAAACATTTGGATAAATGACCAAAAGTGGGACTGCTGGGTCTTAGGGGAGCTCGATGTGGAGTCTTTTGAGGAACCTCCATACTGCTTTACAAAGTGGTTGAACAAGTTTACATTCCCACCAACAATGAAGTAAGGTTCGCTTCTGTCCACATCCCCTCCAGCATCTGTTGTTGTTAGATTTCTTGATTTTTGCCATTCTAACTGGGTGAGGTGGTATTTCAATGTTGTTTTGATTTGCATTTCTTTTATGGCTAGGGAGGTTGAGCATTTCTTCATGTGTCTATTGGCCATCCTTCTTTCTTCTTCAGAGAAGTTTCTCTTTAAGTCATTAGCCCACTTATTTATTGGGTAGTTGTTTCTTGAGGATTTGTTGTTGGGGGATTTAATTTTTTGAGTTCCAAGTATATTTTAGATATGAGACCCTTGTCCGTTGTATGGCAAGTGAAGATCTTCTCCCAATCCGTGGGATTTTTATTGATCATGCTAGCTATGTCTTTTGCCATGCAGAAGATCTGCAACTTCATGCAATCCCATTTGTCCAAACTTTCTTTGATTTGTTGTGTTTCCCGGTCTCTATTAAGAAAATTTCGGCCTGCGCCAAGGAGACCTAGGGTTTCTCCTATTCCATCCTGCAATGTTTTCAGAGTGTCTGCTTTAACTCTGAGGTCTTTGATCCATTTGGATTTGATTCTGGTGCATATGGATATATAAGGATCTAGCTTTAATTTTCTAAAAGTAGTTAACCAATTTTGCCAGCACCATTTACTGAAGAGGCTGTCTTTTTTCCATTCTATTTTTTTAGCTCCCTTATCAAACATGAGACGGCTATAGGTCTGTAGGTTCATTTCTGGGTTTTCAATTCTATTCCATTGGTCCTGAGGTCTGTTCTTGTGCCAGTACCAAGCTCTTTTGATTACTATGGCTTTATAGTAGAGTTTGAAATTGGGTATTGATATTTCTCCAGCAGCGTTCTTTCCATTGAGGAGCGTTTTTGCTATTCGGGGTCTTTTATTGTTCCATATGAATTTTAGGATTGCCTCTTCTATTTCCTTGAAGAATGACGTTGGAATTTTGATAGGTATCGCATTGAATTTGTAGATAGCATTGGGAAGTATTGCCACTTTCACGATATTAATCTTCCAATCCAGGAGCATGGGAGTTTTGTTCCACTTTCTAAGTTCTGTTTTGATTTCCTTTTTCAAGATTTTAAAGTTTTCATCATAGAGGTCCTTCACTTCTTTGGTTAAGTTAATTCCTAGATATTTTATTTTTTGTGGGGCTATTACAAATGGAGTTGCTTTCCTAATTTCAGCTCTACTTTTCTCATTGTTGGCATACAGAAAAGCCAATGATTTTGGGGGGGTTAATTTTATACCCTGCTACTTTGCCAAAGTTTTCAATCAGCTTGAGTAATTTGAGAGTAGAGTCTATGGGATTTTTAAATACAAGATCGTGTCTTCTGCAAAGAGGGAGAGTTTTATTTCTTCTTTCCCTATTTGTATCTCCTTTATGTCAGCATATTGCAGCATTATTTACCATAGCTAAGATCTGGAACCAACCCAGATGCCCCTCAGTAGATGAATGGATCAAGAAAATGTGGTATATATACGCAATGGAATTGTATGCCTCCATCAGAAAGAATGATATTGCCCCATTTGTTAGGTAATGGAAAGGATTGGAAAAAATTATATTAAGTGAAGTAAGCCAAGCCTAAAGAAACATAGATCCCATGATTCCCCTTATTTGCAATATCTAGTATATGTATGAGTCAAGCAGAAAAGGTCAGATAAGGTGATGTTAGGAAAATGAACCCTAAGATATGTCTTTAAATGTTTTTTTCATGCATTTGTTTCTAACGCAATTATAAGATTATTTCTTTGTTGCTTTGTATGTCCCTCCCCCACAGTATAACCCCTGCTTTCACTGTATTTGATGTCGGTATTATTTGTGGAGGGGAAGGGGAAAAACAAATCGTTTAAATAAGGATACGGGAGGACCTGTTGCAACACTGAGAAGTACAAGTTGTCATGTCGAAAACGAACTTTACAACTTTAGGAGGGGGAGGATTGAGTGAAGGGTCAGAGGCAGGGAAGGAAAGGATGGGAAGGGTAAACAAAGGAGGAGGCTACAATGCTTGATAAGAAATGTACTCACTATCTTGCCCATGTAATTGTAACCCCTCAGTACTGTATTTTCACAAAAAAAAAAAAAAACCCCACTCCCTAAGACCAAAGAGCAAGGCTCTCTATTGTTAACCTATAGATAGCCTAGGGTTCCCTTCACCTGGGGGAGGAAGGTTAATTAGTCATTGTTTGAAGATGCTGAGAAAAGCCTGATCCTTATGTAACACTGACAAATGTTTCAGCTTACCCCTCATTGGTGGCCATTTCTGACATGAATGAAGTGGTTTTGCAGCTCACTTACCTGTTGAGTGTGTAAATTCTGCCTCCTAATTCTGTAGGCCTAGGTCTCTTCTACTAGTCTGGCTTTTGAAACTGTTTTCTGCCTTCAAATATTGTTACACTGGAGTTCTTCCTGCTAACAGGGCTAGGGCTTAGAAGCTGAGAACTTCATGTGAACCCAGGATTGGTCAATGATGTTTCTTGCCTGCTTTTATAACTCAAGAACTCTAAGAACATTTAGAGTGCAAGTAACTTCTCATTACCAAGGGAAACACAGGAAGCTCTTGAACATCTGACCTGTCAGCAGTAGAAGTCAGAGTGTCATAGACATTCCAGCCCTGGCTGGCTTCATCCTGTGATCCTCAGACTTCAGCCTCCTGAGCTAGGGTGATGGGCATGAGGTACTGGTGCTCTTCTGTAATAACATTAGCATTACAAGTCAACTGATTATCAAAAAGGGCTTGGGCAGCACATTAGGCCTTTCAACATTGAACCTTTCAGACACAAGGTTATAATGCTAGAGTCTGAGAGGCTATGAATATGGATGGGCTACACTTGAACCTTGAGCTCTAACTCCAATTCTGGTGTACATGAACATTCATTTTTCCAGAGAATGTTCTCCTAATTAACAAATAGGAAAAGTAATTTGCTTAACCCTCACTTTTGTTCCAGTTTTGTATCTCAAACTCAAGCCTGGGCACTGTCCCTGAGCCCTTCAGCTAAAGGAGAACACTCTACCACTTGACCCACAGCACCACATGTGGTTTTTTTGTGGTTCATTGGAGATAAGAGTCTAACAGGTTTTCCTTGCCTAGGCTGTCTTTGAACTGTGATCTTCAGATCTCAGCCTCCTGAGAACCTAAGGTTCCTGTTGTGAGCCACAAGCATCTGGCCTGCTGTTTTTGCCAGACCTGGGGCTTGAGCTAAGGGCCTGGGTACTGTCTCTGAGCTCCTTTTTCTCAAGCCTAGCGCTGTACCACTTGAGCCACTCCACAGCTTTTGGCTTTTTCTGAGTATGTCGCACTGAGGATTCAAACCTTAACATTCATGCATGCTGAGCCAGCTCTCTACCACTAAGCCACATTTCTAGCCCCACCCTTACAATTTTATCCCTCAACTTGCCTATCCCCATGAAAAGGCTTCTGAGTAAAAATTATCTAAAGAAATTCCTATAGGAAGATTCTAAAGATAAAGAAGACAAAGTTCATACTTGGGAGAGACCCTAAACATGTGAAGACTGTTTCAAATGCTTCCATTTAATTATGTATCATGTTTCAACATTTAATAAAATATTAATGATAAATGAGTCAATGTCCTAAATTATCGTGTATAAATTTATAATAGGTGTACAACATGTACTAAATATTATGTGTATAATAATAAATACAATAAACAATAAGTAAATGAAAAGTAAAAAATTAAAATAAATACAAAACCAATAATAAAAATTATAATATGTAATAAACAGACATGTAAATATATATCATATATTACACATATATAGAAATATTTTTTCCATTGCAGGGCCTTCATTCAGAAGCTGGCAACTCTAGCCTGAATTTCTTTTCCTCAAGGACAGTGAGCTTTGCCTTCACCCATGATGCAAAAGAGTTACCTGGATGTTGAGATCAAATCCCAGCAATGATGGAAATACTGGCCCCAGTTCCAAGACAGTGACTTAATTTTTTTTAATAGAAGTAGTTTTGTTTATTCAGTTACATATTGAACATTAAAAAAAAAGGCAGTGTAGAATTTTGTACATCTATCAGACACCTTTCTCTTAAGCCCAAAATGCTTGTCTGAGCATTACTTTTTACATTTTTTATTGTAAAAATGTTGTACAGAGGGGTTACAGTTAAATGAGCATGGTAATGAGTACATTTCCTATTGAGCATTGTTGCCTCCTCCTTTGTTTCCCCCTACCATTCCTTCCCTCCCATCTCCACAACTACTCCCCCTGCCGAGCTCAGTGACTTAATTTTTATTTTTGGATTTGCATGGGGTTTGAACTCAAGTAGTGGCAAATCTGCACTTTCCCTCACATTGGTACATATTTACCAAGTTCAAATCCCAGGCTAGGAAAGAAAACTGGTAGAAATTCAAAACAAGGGAGCTTTATTTCTTTTTTAATTTAGTTAAATAATTAAATAATATTTTTATGTATTCTGTATTTTGCCAACAAGAGGCTTGAAGTCAGGTCATGGCAACTCTGCCTCAGCTTCAATCACCCTAGGTTGGGGCACCCTCGGACTTATAGCCAATCTAGGGATCCTAGGTCCGAGGGCTTTCAGGAAGAAAAAAAAAAAACTAGCATAGCACAAAAAGTGGCAAGCTGCAGAGGGCTGAGGTTTTTCCGTTTTTTTCATTGCACAGTGGCCATCCTGGGTCTGAATAACATGGCTGCAAAGTGGACCTGACCTGCCATATCTGAAGGCTGCCGTGCTATCAGTGAATCCAAAGGCCAACCTGTGAACATAGGACCCGGGTCCAAATCCCAGTACTGACACCTACCAATGGCAAGAGATCACAAGAGACTCATGTCTATGTATAGGAATACCAATTGAAAGAGTAGTTCATGTTTCGGTCCAGTCAAAAATTGGATGCAATAATCCTAGGACGCTGATTGATCTTAATTCATAGTTTATTATGCATGAAAAGAATAATTTTCCTTCAATGGCGGTATAATAAATGCCTAAGAGTTTGTAGGAATGTCTTTGGTGTCATTCAATCATAGACAGATGGCTCTGGAAATCCTTACTAATATATGTTTTTTTGCATACCACCCTCTGCCTATCCATGTACCACTGTTTTGGCCAAACCTGGAGCTGGATCTCAGCACCTGGGAACCACCTGACAGCTTCATTGGCTAGAGGCTGCCATGCTCACATTCATCCATTCATGAATTGGGCTTGCTAAACCCTGAGTTCACATCCCAGCACTGCCAAAATTTTAATGTTTGAGTAAGAAGCCAAGTGTGACACGTTTTCCTTTTCTGTGAGAGTCATGGGTGTCAGGCATGATGGAGAACATATTTATAAATCTGGATACTGTGATAGTATGTAAGCAATGTAATAAATGGTAGAGGAGTCATCAGAGTCAATTAAATAAATAGTAAATAAATGAATAAAACAAGAAATAATATGAATAACCACACCCAACAAAATATGGTCTGACTAGCTGTATGGAAGTATAAATCCTATCTTTAAAATGGATATAAGGAGTATGTTTCCAGCCCTGAGGCTTGAATTCAGGCCTAGGGAACAGGTCTGACTTTTGTCTTCAAGCATGTTCAGATTCCCTTCAGTGCTGCATATTTACCCAGACCTTGAGTTCAAATCCCAGGCCTGGCAGAAAAAAATGTCATGAATTGCAAACCAGGGAGCTAAATATTTTTTTAATTGAGGGCTATTGGAGAAGACATAGTCCCGCACAGCAACATAGGCCTACAGTTCGAATATAGTCATGCCACTTCCAGATGGTGGGAGATCCTAAGAAATTCGTTCCCATCCACAGGAATAATGATGGAATGTTATCAATGTCACAGTTGAATGACATGCTCATGAATGATACTTGTACACAATTAGACTTCATGATTTCAGTCGGCTGATTGATTTTATTTAATATCTTATGAAACATTAAAAGAATATTATTTCTCACAGGGACGCAATAATTTCAAGACACTGATTTACTTAATACTTTATTAAATATAAAAATAATAACTTTTTTTTATTTTTGTGGATCCTGGGGCCTGAACTCTGGGCCTGGGTGCTCTTCAGCTCAAGGCTAGTGCCCTATCTCATGGTTTCCCTTATTTGCAATAACTAGTATATGTCTGAGTAAAGCAGAAAAGGTCAGATAAGGTGATATTAGGGAAATGAACTCTAAGATATATACTCAATTTTTTTTTCTTTCATGCGATTATTTCTAACACATTTATAAATTGTTTCTTTGTTGTATGTCCCTCTCCCACAGTATAACCCCTGCTTTCACTGTACTTGATGTCAGTATAATTTGTGGAGGGGAAGGAGAAAAACAAATCGTTTAAATAGGAATACAGGTGAAGCCATTGCAACAAAGAGATGTACAAGTCGTGATGTCGAAAACGAACTTTACAACTTTGGCGTGGGGGTGGGGGTGAGGGAGCAGGGAGGATTGGGTCGGGGGACAGAGGGGAGGATGGGAAGGGATGGGAAGTGGAAACAAAGGAGGAGGCTACAATGCTTGATAAAAAATAGTACTCATTATCTTGTCCATATAATTGTAACTTTCTGTACACTATTTTCACAATAAAAAATAAAAAAATTAAAAATAATATTAATTACATGGGGGCATAATAAATAACCAAGAATTGGTAGGAATAAGTGAACAATGGGTAGACATCTCTGGCACTCTGTAAAGATATATGTATTTATTAGTGTACTACAATATGTGTGTCAATCTGTTCTTATTTTGTCAACCCTCTGGTGCTCGATCTCAAATCCTGGGAACTGCCTATCAGCTCAATTTGTTCCAGGATGGAATGCTGACACACACACATTCATGAATTTGGCCCTGTAGGTCATGAGTTCAGATGCCATCATACCCAAACAATGAATCATGGAGTAAGAAACTGATGGTGACAAGTTTTCCTTTTCTGTGAAAGTCCTAGGTGTCAGGTATAAGTGGAATACATATGCAGATCTATATCCTATTTAATCAATGTAACCAATGTTCTATGTGCCATATTAGTCAATAAAATAAACAGTCAATACATGTTGGTCTTTGTTTGCCCCTGAAAAATGGATGGGGCCCAAGGAAAGTTAAGTGCGCCACTCACCCGTTCCCCAGTCTCCCTTAGCTCGGGAGACATTCAGACACAGTGGGGAGTCAAGTCAAGCAAGAACTCATTTATTAACACACAGCAAGCACCTTTTAAAGGGAAAAATTGCGAGGAATGGAAGGGGAGGGAAAGGAACCCACCAATCACTGTAAAGGTCACACCCTATCATGCAACTAAGCTTTATCCAATCAGATTTTCATTTAAAAAATTGGGCTATGCCCACTCAACTTCCTCTCATCACCATCATTGCTGCCCATGTGCCCCACAAACACATGAATAAAACAAAAATAATATTACTAACTACACTGAATGCAATATGGAGTCAACCTATGTATGTAAATATAAATCATATATTTAAAATGTACACAAATAGGATGTATTCTAGTACTGGGGATAGATTTCAGATGTAAGGAACAGACATGAATTTCTTGGCTTCAAGAAGGTTAGTTTCCCCTTCCAAAACAGTGCAACAGAGTTACCCAGACCATGAGTTTCAATCCCAGTCCTAGGAGAAAAAATGGCACCTTTATACTATGTGATGCCCAATTCTTAGGTATTTCATTATGTCTCCATTTAATGAACGTGATTGTTGAAATGCTTCATGAAATATTGATTAAAATCGATCAGTGTCCTATAATTGTGTATAATTTTATCGTAGAATTATTTAAGAGCTGCCCAATCAATCATAACATACATCATGTTCCATTGGTATTCATATAGAAAGGAATGTTTTTCTAAGGATCTCTTTCCATTTGGAGTTGGTAGGACCAGGATTCGAACTGTGGGCTCCAGCTCCCACCATTTTAACTCGAGGATAGGGAACTCACTGGTCTGTCCAAGAATTGCAAGACTAATGATTAGGCAGGCACCAGTAGCTCTCAGAAGTCCTTATTGAGGTTTACAAGGCTGTGATAGGAGGATCATAGTCAAATTCACACTAGGCAGGAAAGTCCTTGAGATCCCAGTCCAACTTCAGTGCCAACAAAGCCATAAGTAGAGCTGTGTAGCTCCAGTGGTAGAGAGATATCCCTGATTCGAAGCAGCTCACAACACACACACACACACACACACACATACACACACACACACACACACACACACACAGACATACACACACACACACACACACACACTGCAGTCTAATCTTCTATCTGTTTATATATTGGCTATTCCTAGGGCTTGATCTCAGGTCCTCAAATTTGCCCGCCAACTTCTCTTGCATCAGACTGGTATGCTAACATTTACCCACTCATGAAGTGGGCCTGCTAGGCCCTGAGTTCAATTTACAGAACTGCCAAAAACTTAATCCTGGTGGAAAGCCAATTTTCCCAATTGGTTTCTTTATTGGTGAAATTTCTGGGACTCAGGAATGATGTAGAATGCATAGGCAAATATATGTCTTATGCAATAGGATGCAAAAAATATTATATGTTTAATCATATTCACTAAAATATATAAGAAACAAAACACAAAATAAAATGAATACACTAACTACAATATGCAGTAAAAATGTGTAGGTCAATAAAATTCATGTACTTAAAATATATACGAGTATTTCTTTTTCGAGTGCTAGGACTTGAATTCAGGCCCTAGAAACAGGCCTGACTGTCTTGTCTTCCAGAATGATGATCTTCCCCATCCCCCACAGTGCTGCAGATTTACCCAGACTCTGAGTTCTAATCCCAGGCCTGGCAGAAAAAATGGCATGAATTCCAAGCCAAGAAGCCTCATAATATTTAAATTTTTTTAATGTATGTGTGTATGTATGTATGTAGGTAGGTAGGTATTTTTCTTTTGTCAAGCACAGGGCTTGAACTCAGCTCATGGCAATTCTGCCTCAGCTTTGATCACCCTAGGCTGGGGTGCAGCCACCGGACCCACAGCCGAACCTGAGTTCCTGGGACCCAAAGGCTGACAAGAAAAAAAAAATTAATGCGACACAGGAAAAAAAAAAAAAACTGGCAACTTGCAGATGGCTACCGGTTTTACATTTCTTTTCTTTGCTAGGTGACCATCCTGCGTCTGAATGACCCAGTTGAAGAATGTTGGTAACTTGGCATTGCTGAAGGCTGGCGGGCTATCAGGGAAGCCATAGACCAACATGGTAATATAGGCCCTGTGTTTGAAGCCGGGTCCTGACCCCTACGAATGGAGGGAGATCCTAAGTGTCTCCTTCTTATTCATAGGAATACCAATGGAAGATTATGAATGGCAAGGTTGAAATAGTTGTTTCTGAATACTACAAATAAATAGAGTGATTTTAGGATGCCAATGGATTTCAATGAATATTTTTGACACATTCAAAGAATACTATTATTTACATAGACACAGTAGTTTCAGGACAGTGGTTGATTTAATCAATTATTAAGGATGAAAACAATACTATTAATTACATGGAGGTATACTAAATACCCAAGAATTGATAGGAATGTAGCCTATATAACTGAATAATGTATAGACATCTCTGGCACTCTATAAAAATCAATAATTATTTTTGTACTATCATCAGCATGTCAATCTGTTCTAATTTTGTCAACTCCTAGAGCTGGATCTCAAGTTCTGGAAATACTTGTCAGCTCAATATGCCTCAGGCTGGCATGCTTACACTCATCCATTCATGAATTGGGCCTTGTAGGCTGTGACTTCAGATGCCAGCACTCACAAAAATTGAAACGTGCAGTAAGAAGCCCATGGCAACCCATGTTTTCCTTTTCTGTGAAAGTCCTAGGAATCAGGTGTGAAGTTTCATACATAGTCAAATCTATATCCTATGTAATAAATGTAATAAATATTTCATGTGTAATAACAGTCAATAAAATAAATGGTAAATAAATGAATAAAACAAAAAATAAAATGAATAAATACACTAAGCTCAATATGGGGTCAACATATCGGGTTTGATTTCAGGGCCTGGGAAGTGCCTGGCAGCTGAATTGGTTAGAGGCTGCTGTGCTGACAGTCAGCCATTCATGAATCGAGCCTTCTAGGCCTTGAGTTAGATCCCACCACTGCCAAAAAATACAATCTTGGAGTGAGAAGCCGAGCGTGACACGTTTTCTTTTTCTTTGAAAGTGCTCGGTGACAGGTAGGATGTATAATTCAGATGCAAATCTATATGTTATGTAATGGGATGTCATAAATGTAAAAAATGTCATAGGTGGAAGAGTTCTCACTACAATAAATGAAAAACAGATTGAATTAGTAATGAATCATTCTAGGATAAAATTAGAACCAAAAACTATAGGGTGTGGATTAAGTTTAATATTATATTATTACCAAAATAAAAATGTCATGGAAACATAAATACCTAATAATTGGTGGTAACACATGATGCATAATTTAATAATGTATAGACATCTGTCTCATTCTATAAAATATGAAATTATGTGTATGGATGTATGTACATATGTGATAAACAATAATAGGATATTGAGTAATTTAGTTAATGCTTTATTAATTGTTAACTGGGACACATCATTAAATGTAGACATAAGTTTATAAGTAATAATTGGTGGTAATATCTATAAAATAATAATATACACACATCTTTCTGTGTATATAATGCTTATATATATCAATCTCTATCCATTTATACTTTGTTCACTCCTGGGGCTCCGTGGTTAAGTGCTCACCTAGTGAGCATGAAGCCCTGGGTTCGATTCTTCAGTGCCACATAAACAGAAAACCCAGAAGTTCTACTGTCTTTCAATCAATTGAGTTCTACCCTTGAGCACAAATGATTAGGGACAGTGTCAAAGCCCTTACTAAAGCCCAAGAGTGCCGCCAAAAAGAGGTACTATGTTCTAACTGCAACTATATAAGGACAGTACTTCAAATACCACATGACAGAGCAAGCTAGGAGTCTGGTGCTGACAGCTGCCACCTAACCTGACTTAGCCAGATATAAACTGCTGCAACCCAGCTCCATGGGTACCTCCATCATCCTGGCTTACCGTGGCATAGCCCCTATATCCTGGCCGCTCTGGGGCTTTAAAACCTGGCGGGAAATCTGCTAGACTCTTTGAAATATGACTCAAAGTGGTAGAGTACTAGCCTTGTGCAAGTGTTATTAGAACAATAATATCCCAAGCCTTAAGCTCAAGCTCCATGACTCACCCCCCCCAAAAAAAATAAAACATCCCAGTAAACACTTAGGTGTGAACTTTTGGGTTTGTGAAATGTTCTTCAAAGAATGGTGATATTGATTAGAACACCCTAAGTCTAATTAAAGCTTGTGGAACAGAGCTGTGTGCTGAGTCCTCCATAGGGTACTCTGTGCTGAGTCCTGCACAGGGTGCTATGTGTCGAGTCCTTCACAGAGTGCAGTGTGCTGAGTCCTGCATTGGTGCTGGGTTCTGAATCTTTCATAGGATGCTGTGTGCTGAGTCATGCAAAGAGTGCCATGTGCTGTGTCCTTCACCAGGTGCATTCTTTCATTGGGTCCTTGTAAGATCTCCCCACTGAGATGATTATGCAGACAAGAATATTGAGGCTCAGATATGTCTCCATGGGAGGTACAAAATTATGTATTACTGAAGACTAGTGAGTTGTCTACTACAGACAATTGTTTGCTTTGTTTTTTCTCAGTCATGAACCTTGAACTAGGGGACTAAGCTCTCACCCTTACCTCTTGGGCTCATGACTAGCACTCCACCGCGTGGATCCATGGACCCCCTTGCAGCAAAGGCCACAGCCTATGGGTCTATAGCTGAGGTCTCTCATCCTGCCTTCTCAGGAAGCTGAGATCTGAGGATCTGGGTTCCAAATTATCCCAGACACAAAACTTCCCATGAGCCTATTATCTCCAATTCACTAAGAAACCTGAAGTGGAAGCCAGGTGCTTGTCATGCGTGCCTGTCATCCTAGCTACTCAGGAGGATGAGATCATAGGATCATAGTTCAAAGCCAGCATGGGCAGGAAAGTCCTTGAGACACTTAGCTCCAATGGACCACCAGAAAAGCTGAAGTGGCTTTTGGCTCAAGTGGTAGAGCACAAGACTTGAGCTGAAGAGCTCAAGAACAGCATCCAGGCCCAGACATCAACTCCTACAATAATAAAGAAAAAAACAAACTAACAAACCTGAAGTATAGGGCTGAACAAACCTGAAGTATGGGTCAATAATGTTTCTTTCTTTCTTCTATAGCTCAAGAACTCTAAGAACATTTAGAGTGCAAGTACTTCTCATCACCAAGGAAAACACAGAAATCTCTTGACCATCTGACCTTTCAGAAGTGGAAGTTAGAGTGTCATAGACTTTTCTGCCCTGGCTGGCTTCACCCTGTGATCCTCAGACCTGAGCCTCCTGAGCTAGGATGACTGGCCTGAACTACTGGTGTTCTGCTAGGTTCAGAACTGTGGTGACTTTGACAGTACAAGTCAACTGCTTATCACAAAGGGCTTGGAGATCATATTAAGCCTTTCAACACTGGATCTTTAAGAAGCCTGTAGGACACAAGATTACAATGATAGAATCTGAGAGGCTGGACATATGGATGTGTTACACTTGAAACTTAAGCTATGACTCCAATTCTGTTATACATCAGTGTTCATTTTCCAAAAGATGTTCTCATAACTAGCAAATAGGAAAAGTACCTTGATTAATCCTCACTTTTTTCCCAATTGTGTGTCTTGAACTCAAGCCTAGCCACTGTCCTTTAGACCCTCAGATCAAGGCGAACAGTCAACCACTTGAGCCACAGTGCCACATGGGGTCTTTTCGTGGTTCACTGGAGATAAGAGTCTAACAGGCTTTCCTTGATTGGCTGTCTTTGAACTGTGGTCTTCAGGTCTCAACTTCCTAAGAAGCTAGAGTTCCATGTGTGAACCACTGACATTTCGACTATTGTTTTTGGCAGTCCTTGGGATTGATCTTAGGGCGTGGGTACTGTCTCTGAGCTCCTTTTTCTCAAGGTTAGCCACTTGGGCCACTCCACAGCTTCTGGCTTTTTCTGAGTATGTGGCACTGAGGATTAAACCCTGGCATTCATGCATGTTAAGCGAGCTCTTTACCACTAACCCACATTTGTAGCCCCCCTCTTACAATTTTATCCCTCACTTGCCTATTCTCAGGAAAAGGTTTCTGACTATAAATCATTTAAAGAAATCCCAATAGGAAGATGTCCAAATATTGTATAAAGCTCATACTTGGTAGAGACTCTAAACATGTGAAGACTGTGACAAATGCTTCCATTTAATTATGTATTATGTTTCAACACTTAATAAAATATTAATAAAAATGAGCAAATATCCTAAATTATTGTATAGAATTTTATTATAGATGTGCAAATTGAATAAATATTATGTGTATAATAATACTAAATACAATAATCAATCAATAAATGAATAAAAGAAAAACAAAATACAAAATCAATAATAAAAATCATAATATGAAATTAACATACATATGTAAGTGTATATCATATATTAAACATGTACAGAAACATTTTTTCCATTGCAGAGCCTTCATTCAGGCCCTGGGTACTCTAGCCTGAATTTCCTTTCCTCAAGGACCGTGAGCTTTGCCTTCACCCATGGTATAAAGAGTTACCTGGACAATGATCTCAAATCCTAGCAATGGCAGAAATACTGGCCCCAGTTCCAAGACAGTGACTTCTTTTTTTTTAATGCAAGCAGTTATGTTTACTCAGTTCCATACTGAACATTTAAAAAAAAAGCAGTTTGGAATTTGTACAGCTTTTCAGACATCCTTTCCTTACCTCTAAATTGTTTCTCTGAGTATGACATTGTTTCTCTTTTTTTGTACTTTTTTATTGCAAAAGTGTTTTACAGAGCGGTTACAGTTACAGGAGCAAGGTAATGAGTACATTTCCTATTGAGCATTGTTGACTCCTTCTTTGTTTCCCCCTACCATCCCTTCCCTCCCATCTCCACAACTACTTCACCCTGCCGAGGTCAGTGACTTAGTTTTGCTTTTGTGGTTGGCACGGTGTTTGAACTCAAGTAGTGGCAACTCTTCCCTCATATTGCTACAAATTTACCAACACCCTGAGTTCAAATCCCAGGCTAGGAAAGAAAACTGGCAGAAATTCCAAACTAGTGAGCTTTATTTTTTTTATTTAGTTAAATAATTAATATTTTTATTTATTTATTTATCTATTAGCCATCCATGGGACTTCAACTCAGGTCGTGAAAACACTTCCTCAGCTTGGATCTCCCTAGGCTGGAGTGCAGTCTCCAGACCCATAGCCGATCCTGAGATCCTAGGCCAGAGGGCTTGCAGGAAGAAAACAAAAAGCTGGAAAGCACAAAAAGTCGTGAGCTGAAGAGGGCTGGCATTTTATGATTTTTTTTGGGCATGGTGACCATCCTGACACCAATGGCAGGAGATCACAAGAGACTCATTCCTATGCATGGGAACACCAATTGAATGAGTAGTTCATGCATCCGTCTAGTCTAAAATTGGATGCATTAGTCCTAGAATGCTGATTGCTCTTAACGTAGAGTTTATCAAGCATGAAAAGAATAATATTCCTTCATTGGTGGTAGAATAAATACCTAAGAGTTGGTATGAATGTAGTAGGTGTCATTCAATCATAGATAGACAGCTCCGGCACTCTTTAAAAATATATATTTATTTGTATACCACCGTCTGCCTATCCATGTATCGCTGTTTTGGCCAAACATGGAGGTCGATCTCAGTGCCTGGGAACCACTTGACATCTTCATTGGCTAGAGGGTCCCATGCTCAAACTCATCCATTCATGAATTGGGCCTGCTAGGCACTGAGTTCAGATCCTCACAGTGCCAGGCATGATGGAGAACACATCTAAAATCTAGATTCCATGTGATAGGAAGTAAACAATGTAATAAATGGTAGAGGTGTCATCAGAGTCAATAAAATAAATGGTCAATAAATAAAATGAGAAAAAAAATTTATAAATGCACCAAACACAATATAGACTGAACATCTGAACGGAAGTATAAATCCTACCATTTAAATGTATATAAGAAGTATCTTTTCCAGGACTAAGGCTTGAATTCAGTCCCCCTAGGAGGAGGGAATGGCGGGAAATCCTGAGATACTCGTTTCTGAAACTAGGAAGAGCGATCGATCACATCCTTGAATGAGTAGTTCGTGCATGATGTGAATAGGAAATGATACATAAGACTCATGTGGTATAGATTATTTGTAAAGAAGAGTTGATGAAGCATGACAATAATCATTATATACATGAAATGGATGCATCAGAAAAGATCCAAATATAGGTACTCACAGATTAGATTCCATCACAGGTCACCACAATCCTACTCTATACATTTATGTACTTATTTGCATTTTACCTTCAGCTTATTAATGGATGACTATTGTGCTCCCCACTCTCCCCCCAGGGGGCTCAAACTCAGGTACTGGGAATGTCTAGCTCCTTTGTCGTTCACAGGCTGGTGTACTCATGTGGACCCATTCACCAATTGTGCCTGCTAGGCCCCGAGTTCAGATCCCAGCGCTGCCAAAAGATTCATCCTGATTTCAGAAGCCAATTGTTGCATTTATTTTCCTTTCCTGTGCAAGTCTTGGGTCTCAGCTAGGATGCAGAATCCATGGGCCACCCTGTGGTCATGGGAACAGGTTGCTATCCATGGCAGCCCAGTTATACCTGTCATCATATACATAAGAAAATACACAATACATCCATGAATAGCATACAAAATAAACACAATAAGTACACTCAATGCACGATGCAGTCCACACACGGAATTGAATATACATCCCATGTTTCAATGATGCATTGAGCACTATTTTGGCCTCCCTGTGGCTTTATCTCAGTTCATGGGAAGAGCCCATCTCCTTAGTGGCTCACAGTCTGCTGTGATCATGTGGACCGATTGGGCAGTTGGGCCTCCTAGGCCCCGAATTCTAATCCCAGCACTGCAAAAAATTCACCCTGATGTGAGAAGCCAGTCGTTGCCCCTGTTTTACTTTGCTGTGCAAATTCTGGGTCTCAGCCAGGATGACTGCACCAAACGCAAGATGCAGCCCACCCATGTTTGGAAATATAGATCCTTGGTTTAATTATGCATTTATGACTATATTGGCTTCCCAACAGGGCTCAATCTCAGGTCCCAGGTATGGCCTGGCTTCTTATAGGTTCACAGGCTGCTGTTCTTAACAGCACAGCATTCAACAATTGGGCCTGATAGGCCTTGAGTTCAAATTCCAGCACTGCCAAAAGATTCACTCTGATGGGGGAAAACCAAGGTTGCATATGTTTTCCTGTTCTGTGAATATCCTGGGTCTCATCGAGGATGGAGAATGCTATATAAGCAAATCTATAGCCATGGGAATAGGTTGTCATCCATGTTATATCTGTCACCATATTCAATAAAATGCACACTACATCAATGAATAAGACACAAAATAAAAAGAGTAACTACACTGAATGAAAGATGCATACCACTCCTGTAGGTAAAGAGAGATCCTTTGTTTAAAAAAGGTGAGGTTGCGATTATGTCCAGTGCTGGGGCTTCAAATCAGGCCCTAGACCAGGCCTGAAATTCTAGTCTTCAAGAATGGTGAGCTTCCCCTTCCCCCACAGTGCAACAGAGATACACAGACCTGAGTTCAAATCCCAGCACTGACAAAATATTCATCCTGATATCAGAAGCCAGTTGTTGTACACGTTTTCCTCTCCTGTGAAAGTCCTGAGTCTCAACCAAGAAGGGGAATTTATAGGCAACCCTAAAACCATAGGAACAGGTTGTTATCCATGTCAGTAAAGTTATACCTGTCACCATATTTAGTAAAATACAAAATACCTCCATGAAATAGAGACAAAATAAGGAGAAGTCCACTAAATACAAGATGCTGTTGACACATGGATGTCAATACAGATTGTATGTTTAAATTATGAATTTATGACTATAGTGGACCACCTTGGGGATCAATGTCAGATCCTGGGAATGGCCTAGCTCCTTAGTTCACAGGTTGGTGTGTTCACCTTGAAGAATTGGCCAATTACTCCTACTAGGCCCTGATATCCTGGGTGATCCTGAGAATCCTCACATGGTGGAGAACATTTCTACAAATCTAGATGCTCTGTGATAGGATATCATCAATGTAATAAACGGAATGGGTTTCATCATAGTACAATAAATGGTAAATAAATGAATAAAAAAAAAATTTCAAGGAACAACCACACCAAACATGTATGGACTGAACATCTATAGGTAAGTATAAATCCTATCTTTACAATATATATATAAATAGTATGTTTCCAGGGCTGGGGTTTGAATTCAGGACTAGTGAACAGGCCTGACTTTCTTATCTTTAAGTACAGTGATCTTCCCCTTTATCCACATTGCTGCAGATTTACCCAGATCCTGAGTTCAAATCCAAAGCCTGTAAGAATAAACTGTGTGAATTGCAAGCCAGGGAGCTAAATTTTTTATTTTACTTTTCTCAGTACGGGGCTTGAAGTCAGGTTGTGGCAACTCTGCCTCAGCTTCGATCACCCTAGGCCGGGGTGCAGCCACTAGATCTACAGCTTCTGCTGGGATCCTAGACCCCAAGGTCTTGCAAGGAAAGCAATTCGCAGAAAAAATGTGGCCTTTTTATGTTTCCTTCCTTTGCTTGGTGACCCTCATGGGTCTGAAGGACACTGTTGCAAAGGGTACTTCACCTTGCAAAGCTGAAGGCTGGCAGACTACCTGGGAAGCCATAGGCCCACATGGAAACATAGGCCCTGATTTCGAATGTCCTTCCTAACACCAACCAATGGCAGGATATACTAAGAAAATGGTTCCCATCCATAGGAAGAACAATGGAATATTGTCAAGGTTCAATGAGTTGATCATGAATGATGCTCCTATAAAATTAGACAGCAGCATTTCAGGAAGCTAATTGATTTTATTTCATATTTATGAAGCATAAAAAGAATATTATTAATTACAGGAATGCAATAATTTCAGGACACTGATTGATTTCATTAATAGTATAAGGATGAAAACAATAACATTAATTACATGGACGCATGATTAATACCCAGGAATTGGTAGGAATGTATAGTCTATATAACTGAATAATATGTAGACATCTGATACTCTGTAAAAATACATATTTATTAGCATACTTCCTTCTGCATGTCAATCTGTTCTTATTTTGTTAACCCCTGGGGCTTGAGCTCAGGTCCTGGTAACAGCCTGTCTGCTCAATTTGCCCCAGGATGGCGTGCTGACATTCATCCATTCATGAATTGGGCCTTGTAGGCTTTTAGGCCATGAATTCATATGCCAGCACTCCCCAAAAATGAATTGTGGAGTAGGAAGTTGATGGTGACACATGTTTTCCTTTTCTGTGAAATTCCTGGGTGTCAGGAATGAAGTGGAATACATATGCAGACCTCTATCTTATGTTATCAATGTAATCAATGTTTATGTGCCATAATAGTCAAAATAAATGGTCAATACATGAATAAAACAAAAAATAAAATAATTGTACTGAATGCAATATGGAGTCAACATATGTATATGAATATAAATCATATATGTAAATTGTACATGAATAGGGTGTTTTCTAGTGGTGGGAATCAATTTCAGGCCTAACGAATAGACATGAATTTCTTGACTTCTAGAAGTCCAGTTTCATCTTCCCACACAGTGTAACAGAGTTACCAAGACCACGGGTTCCAATCCCAGTCTCGGCAGAAAAATGGCAACTTTATAGTATGTAAAAGTATAATAATTCTAAGGTATTTCATTATACCTCCATCTTATTAATATGATTGTTTAAATGCTTCATAAAATATTAACTAACATCGATCAGTGTCCTATAACATAATTGTGTATAATTTTATCCTAGAATCATTCAAGAACTGCTCTTTCAATCATGACATATATCATATTCCATTGGTAATCATATGGACAGGAATAAGTTTCTTAGGATCTCCTTCCATTTGGAGTTGGCAGGACCAAGATTCTAACTGTGGGCTCCCACCACTTAAGCCCGAGGATAGGGAACTCACCAGTCTGTCCAAGAACATCAACAAGACCAATGATTAGTCAGGCACCAGTGGCTCTCAGCAGTCCTCCTTGATACTTACAAGGCTATGATGGGAGGATCATGGTCGAAGTCACCCTAGGCAAGAAAGTCCAACTTTATTGCCAACAAATTATGGCTCTAGTGTGGAAGGCCAGCCTTGATCAAAACCAGCTCACAGGCTGTGCTCATATCCTGCATATAAGGTCTAGGACTGGGAACAAACAGACATATAGAACAATCTGTGAAGCCATCCAGCTAAATGAGGTCACCCTCTTGTCTCCAACTTAACTGCACATTGTGCCTTGGGAAAAGGGCTGGGGGAGCTGCTAACTTCTTGACTCCCCCCATGCTGCTTGCATCACAGGATTCTGGCCACACCCCCATTCTTTCATAGTTCTTTCTGACGAATGAGATACAAGAATAATGGCCACGCCCACATTCCATGCTGCTTGGTAGCACCAGGATTGCCTCTGTTAGTTTACAACACTACCAGCAATTGAAGAAGGTAGAGATGGCTGAGTGGTGAGGAAGAGACTCCAGGCAACTTTGGAATATAGAAGGAAATTGAGATGCCTGCCCACACCCCGGCTTCCTTCCGTCCTTCCCAAGGTGCAGAATTTCAAACATCAGGCAATGGCACCCTGCCAGGCCGCTTAAAGCCCCAACCTGCTTCATGTCCCTGGTTCTTTGCTCTGAGGCCATGTGTCTGCAATGCCACTGCCATCGCTGCTCGCCCCACCTGGAGCAGCCTAAAGTAAGATCTCCCAGCAGCACAGGTCAGTGGCTGCCCCCAAACCACCCCTACCCTGGGTTAGACACCATTCTGGGGGCACCATGACCCCCTACTTGTGTCCTCTCCCTGGCTCTGGGGAGCCACCTTTCTGTCTTGGGCATTTCTGAAACAGAGACTCAAGATATGCTGTGGCTGGGCTGGATCGAGGTCCTCCTATCTATGACAGGTATGCTTCACCAGGCCTGGTCCTCTGGAGTTGGGATGGTAGACATATAACAATATGCGCAGTCATCGATTTAGATGAATTTCGCAAACTTTTAGACCACAGCAGCTGATTCTTTTTTTCTTCATATTTTTTATAGTGAAAATACTGTACAGAGGGGTTAAAATTACATGGGCAAGATAATGAGTACATATCAAGCATTGTAGCCACCTCCTTTGATTCCCCTTCCCATCCCATCCTTTCCCCATCCCTCTACCCGACCCTCCATCTCCCCCTAACAAAGTTGTAAAGTTCATTTTCGACATAGGACTTGTATGTCTCATTGTTGCAATGGGTCAAACTGTAATCCCTATTTAAATGATTTTCTTTCCCTTCCCCTCCATAAATTATAACAACATAAAATACAGTGAAAGCAGGGATTATACCGTGGGGGAGGGACATAAAAAGAAACAAAGAAATAAACTTATAAGTGTACTAGAAAAAATGGAATGAAAGTAAAAATTTTTGAATACATATCTTAGGGTTCATTTCCCTAACACCAACTTATCTGACCTTTTCTGCTTGAGTCAGACATATACTAGTGATTGCAAATAAGGTAAACCATGAGACCTATGTTTCTTTGGGCCTGGTTTACTTCACTTAATATAACTTTTTCCAAGTCTTTGCATTTCCTAAGAAATGGAGCAATGTCATTCTTTCTGATGGAGGAATAGAATTCCATTGTGTATATATACCACATTTTCTTGATCCATTCATCTACTGAGGGGTATCTGGGTTGGTTGCAGATCTTAGCTATGGTAAATAAGGCTACAATAAACATAGTCGTGCTGGTAGCTTTAGTGTGCTCTTGTTTGTGAACATTTGGGTAAATGTCCAAGAGTGGGATTGCTAGGTCATAGGGGAGTTCTATGTGGAGTCTTATGAGAAACCTCCATACTACTTTCCAAAGTGTTTGAACAAGTTTACACTCCCACCAACAATGAAGTAAGGTTCCCTCCTGTCCACATCCCCTCCAGAATCTGCTGTTATTAGAGTTCTTGATTATAGCCATTCTAACTGGGGTGAGGTGGTATCTCAATGTTGTTTTGATTTGCATTTCTTTTATGGCTAGAGAGGTTGAGCATTTCTTCATGTGTCTATTGGCCATCCTTCTTTCCTCTTTAGAGAGTTTCTCTTTAAGCTTTTATCCCACTTATTTATTGGGCATTTGTTTCTTTGTGGATTTGTTGTTGAGGATTTAATTTTTTTGAATTCCAGGTATATTGTAGATATGAGATGCTTGTCTGTTGTATGGCTAATGAAGTTTTTCTCCTAGTCCGTGGGCTTTCTATTCATCTGGCTAGCTATGTCCTTTGCCATACAGAAGCTCTGCAATTTCATGCAATGACATTTGTCCAAACTTTCTTTGATTTATGTGTTTCTGGGTCTCTATTAAGAAAATTTCAGCCTGTGACAAAGAGACTTAGGATTTCTACTATTCAATCTCGTAATGTTTTCAGAGTGTCTGCTTTGTCATCGAGGTCTTTGATCCATTTGGTGTTGATTCAAGTTCAGTGTGATATATAAGGATCTAGCTTTAGTTTTCTACAAGTAGTTAACCAATTTTGCCAGCACCATTTACTGAAGAAACTGTCTTTCTTCAATTGTATTTTGTTAGCTCCCTTATCGAATATTAGAAGTCTATAAGTCTGTAGGTCCATTTCTGGGTTTTCAATTCTGTTCCATTGGTCATGAGGTCTGTTCTTGTGCCAGTACCAAGCCAGTTTGATTACTATTGCTTTGTAGTTCAGATTGAAATTGGGTATTGATATTCCTCCAGCACTGTTCCTTCTGTTGAGGATTATTTTTGCTATTTGGGGTATTTTATTATTCCCTATGAATTATTGGATTGCTTCTTCTATTTCCTTGAAGAATGAGGTTGGAATATTGATAGGTATCGCATTGAATTTGTAGATAGCCTTGGGAAATATTCCCATTTTCACGATGCTGATTTTTCCATTCCAGGAACATGGCAGTTTTTGCCATTTTCTAAGATCTGTTTCGATTTCGTTTTTCAAGTTTTTAAAGTTTCATCATAGAGGTCCTTCAGTTCTTTGATTAAGTTAATTCCGAGGTATTTTATTTTTTTGTAGGGCTATTATGAATGGAGTGGCTTTCCTAATTTCAGCCATACTTTTCTCATTGTTGTTATACAGAAAAGCCATTGATTTTGGGAGGGTTAATTTTATACCCTGCTACTTTGCCAAAGTTTTGAATCAGCTTGAGTAATTTGAGAGTGGAGTCTATAAGATTCACTAACTACAAGATCATGACATCTGCAAAGAGGGAGAGTTTTAATTCTTCTTTCCCTATTTGGATCCCCTTTAGGTTTCCATCTTGTCTTATTCCTGTAGCTAGACATTCTAATGCTAGATTGAAGAGAAGTAAAGAGCTTGGACATTCATGTCTCGATCCTGAGTTAAGAGGAAATGGCTTTAGTTTTTCACCATTAAGTATAGCGTGGCTGTAGGTTTATCATATACAGCCTTTATTGTATTGAGGAAAGTACCATGGATTCCTAATTTTTCCAGAACCTTCATCATAAAGAGGCATTAGATCTTGTCACATGCCTTTTCGGCATCTATTGAGATAACCGTGTGGTTCGTATCCTTGCTCCTGTTGATGTGATGAATTATATTAATTGATTTGCGTATATTGAACCAGCTTTGCATCCCTGAAATGAATCCTGTTAGGTGATGAATTGTTTGAATGAATTGTTGAAGTCGATTGGCCAAAATTTTGTTGAGAAGTTTTGCATCAATGTTCATCAAATAAATGGGTCTATAGTTCTCTTTCTGTGTTGATTCCCTGTCTGGTTTGGGGATGAGGGTTATTATGGCTTCATAGAATGAATTCAGTAGTGAACTTTCTCTTTTAATTTCATTGAAGAGTTGAAGTAGTATTGGTGTGAGGTTTGTTTTGAAGGCCTTATAGAATTCTGCTGTAAAGCCATCTGGTCCTGGGCTTTTCTTAGATGGGAGGTGTGTTATTGCTGTTTCTATTTCAATGCTTGATATGGGCCTGTTAAAATGTTTTAACTCATCCTGGTTTAGTTTCGGAATGTCAATATTTGCTAGGAAAATGTCCATTTCTGCTAAGTTCTCAAACTTATTAGCATAAAGTTTTGAGAAGTATTCCTTTATAATGTTCTGAATCTTGATTGTTTCTGTGGTGATGTTTCCATTCTCATCAATGAGTTAATTTATTTGGGTGTGTTCTCATCTTTTTCTGATAAGATTTGCTAAGGGTCTGCCAATTTTGTTAACCTTTTCGAAGTAACAACTCTTTGTTTTCTTGATTCTTTCTATTTTTTTGGATACTAATTCATTTAATTCTGATTTTATTTTAATTATTTCTTACAGTCTACTGGATTGGGGATTATCTTGCTGCTCTGTTTCAAGGAGGCTCAGATGTCTTATCATAATGGTTGGTTTCAGGTCTCTCCAATTTGTTGATGTAGGAACTCAGAGCTATAAACTTGCCCCTGAGTACTGGCTTTGCTGTGTCCCAGAGGAACAGGTAATTTCTGTGTTCATTTTTGTTGAATATCATGAACATTTGAATTTCCTCCATGAGTTACAGGACTTTCTTTGGTGGCTTTTGGTGTTGAGATCTAATTTTATTCCCTTGTGGTCAGAGAGAATGCAAGGTATAACTTCAATGTTTCTGAATTTGGACAACTTTGCTATGTGGCCTATAATGTGGTCTATTTCAGAAAACATTCTATGTGCTGCTGATAAGAACATGTATTCTGATGCTAATGGCTGAAATATTCGGTAGATGTCTGTGAAATCTAGTTGATCTATGCAATTGTTTATAGCTCCGCTTTCTCTGTTGAGTTTTTGTCTAGTTGGTCTATCTAGTGGGGAAAATGGTGCGTTAAATGCCCCAACAATTAATGTCTTTGGATCTCTGTGGGATTTGAGGGAAAGTAGTATTTCTTGAATAAATTTGGGTGCTCCGTTATTTGACGAATAGATATTTAGAATTGTAATATCCTCCTGAAGGAGAGATCACTTAATTAGCATGGAGTGACCTTCTTTACCTCTTCTCACGAATTTTAATTTGAAGTCTATTTTATTTGATATTAGGATTGCAATTCCTGCCTGTTTACGGGGGCAGTTTGTTTTGTGGATTTTGTTCTAGCCTTTCACATTGAAAATGTGTTTGTTTTTATGGGCAAGATGTGACTCCTGAAGGCAGCAGATAGAAGGATCTTGCTTTTTAATCCAACTAGATAGTCTATGTCGCTTAATTGGAGTCCGTTAAGGTTGAAAGATAGGACTGAGAGGTATTTGGGAATACCTGCCATTTTATCCACCTTATTGGGGGCTGAGGCAACTGGGTTCTTCCTGAGGTTATTGGATTCTCAGTTTGGATGCAATTTCTTGGCCTTTATTGTGGTCTTGTTGGTTTTCTATGTGTAAGACGTCTATAAGAATGTTTTGTAGCCCTGGTTTGGTGGAGGTATATTGTTTCAATTTTTCTTTGCTATGGAAAGTTTTTATTTGACATTCAGTTATGGAGAGTTTATCTGGGTACAGAATTCTTGGTTGATAGTTGTTTGTCTTTAGGGCATGGCATACATCATTCTGGGCTCTTTTTGCTATGATTGTCTCCGCTGAGAAATCTGAGTTGATTCTAATTGGTTTTCCTTTATAGGTGATTGATCTTTTCTCCTTGACAGCTTTAAGGATATTTCCCTTATTCTGAGTTGATCCTGTGTGGATTATAATGTGACAGTGGGATGTCCTATTCTGGTCCGGTCTATTTGGGGTTCAAATAGCTTCTGGTATCTGAATAGGCCTATCTTTTTGCATGTTTGGGAAGTTCTCTGCTAGGATCCTGTTAAACAAATTTCATAGACTATTAACTTCTGTCTGTAGGTTCTCCTCTACAGCCATTATCCTCAGATTAGGCCCTCTGATGGTGTCTTCCAAGTGTTGAATAGATCTATCATATTACTTGGATTTGTCTTGGATGGTTGTATTTTCTTTCTTTATAATATCTAGGCTGTCTTCAATCCCGGAAATTCGATCTTCTGCATAGTGTAACCTGCTATCAAGAATTCATACTTTGTTTTTATTCCTTTTTCTTATAGTTGGTCGGCTTTGATGGCTTCAAATTCTTTGTTGGAGCATTGTTTTATATCTTGTATGAACTTCTTTAATTCCTTAATTTGGTTTTCAGTGTTTATTCTCAAATCACTTAGTTGATTGGTTAGTCCCATTCCTTCTGTTGAGTTCCATTCAGCATTCCCTTTGTGGTCTCCCTGACTTCTTTCAGTTCTCTGTTTATGGATTCCATGAATGCCTTTAGTGATCTTTCTGCATTCTAATCCAGCTCTCTCAAATCCTGTATTACTCTTTGCTTAGCTTCTTCACGTTCATGCAGTTCCTGTAGTTCTCATTGATTTATCTCAGCCTTCTCATGACATTCCTTTATTTCTCTTTGAGTGTTCTCAAGCTGCTCATGCAATTCCTGTATCTATCGTTGAGTAGCATCCTCACACTCATGATATTCTTGTATTAACTTTTGTTTTGCCTCCTCTCTCTTCCTATCACGCTCATTCAGAGTCCTTTGCAGGTTTTCAATATTTTCATTTACCATGTTTACCAGTACTGTTTGTAGAGCTTTTTGGGAATTCTCCTCTGGATTATTCATTATCTTTTCTGTCACCTGATTATCATGAATGGGAGTTGAAATACCCGGACATGCCATTTTTGTTGTGTTTTTCCTGGTTGCTCTGCCCATTTGAGATGAAAGTAATGCGAGTTTTGTGCTAGCAAACTATTTTAAGGCAAGCATCAACCAAAGTCTATAGTTGCAAAGTCAAAAATCTGCAAAAATCTAGTTCAGCAGATATACCTATTCAACATCAAACAACTATGTACTAATGGGCTATGAACTGTAAAGAAGAATTTGGCAAACAGAAATTATTAAATTTAGGGAGAGATATGGGTAAAAATAGGCATATAGGGATATGTAAAGGCTGTGGGAGAGTTAACTCAATCCTAATCAAAAAGCGGGAAATAGGTTGGATAGAATGATAGTAGAGAGACAGAAAATAAGAAGAAAGAGAAAGAAAAATGACAAAAAAAATAGAAAAACAAAAATTAAAAATTAAGAAGTGCAACACTTATGCAAAATTGGAAATGTAATATTCAGAGAAGAACGTGGATAGAATAAGATAAGGGGGGATAAAAAGGAGATGTGAAAAACTTAAAAATAAAAATGCTTAAAATATTATATAGGTATAAAGAGATAGTACTGCTATTAAGGAATTTATGTCTAATAGGTTTTAAATTGAGTAATAAATTTCTGGATTAAGAGTGTACACAATGGGACTGAGGTCTAATAATCAACTATTGGCATATCTGAGGATGAGCAGAACATCAATTATGTCAGGCAAAGAAGAATGAAAAAGAAGAAAAAATGAAAAGAATGAGAAGGAAAGAAAAAAGGACCAACTGGTCAGTAGAGCTAAACAAAAAAATTTATAAAAGAAAAAAAAGTACACACACATATACACCTAAAATAAAAATTATAATAGGAACAAAAAAAGTTAATAGAAAACAAAAAAATTAAAAGTTAAAAATTAAAAATTAAAAAAAATACTTTTAGAAAAATTTTTTATAAAAGGTACAAAAAAAGAGTTCTTACATTTTTTTTTGAGGGGGATGGGAAGATCCTGTATCTCCCTGTGTCCTTAACCTGTCTCTTGTTGGAGTCTCTGGTCTGCTTGTGGTTTTTCATTTTCCTGTGGCTTGAATGGTTTCTTAAGTCAGTTTGAGCAGGCAGAAAAATCACAGCAGACGATTCTTGACCACAGGTGAAGCTCTGGGTAGGGTCGCAACCATCGAACCTCATTCTCCTCACAGGACAGTTGTGAGGAAAAAAGGGATTATACAGAGGGATCTCTGGAGCTTGGCTAAGCACAGAGGGAGTGGCCATCAGAGAAGGTTCTTAGCAATTCTGTGAGCAAATGACGGGAAGATACCCGGAAAGGGCTCAAGTGGGCCCTGTTATTAATCGTGCAACAGATGTGGGATCATCAAACAAAACATGGCTGTATTTCATCATTACCCTATGCCCATGAGGAAGAGGATCCTTCAATGTGTTGAGTTTTGCAGCTGGCGAAACCAAGGCACAGAGAAGCCAGGTGACCTACTTATGACTTCAACTTCACAGGAAGCTCTGCCTGACTTCGCTACCATGCTCCCTAGGACAATGGGTGCTATTCAGTCCACTTCTTGTGTTAGGAAGTTCACTTCTTGTCAGTCGTGGGGCTGGAACTCTAGGCCTGGGAGCTGTTCCCGAGAGCCTCAGCAAAAGGCTAGTGCTCTACCACTTGAGCCTACAGCACTACTTCTGATTTTCTGGTGGTTCTTTGGAGATAAGAGTCTCACAAACGTTCCTGCCTGGGCTGGTTATGAAGCATGATCCTCATATCTCAGCCTCCTGTGTAGTTAGGATTAGAATTCTGAGTTACCGGCACCAGACTTAATTGTAATTCTGACTTTTTTCTCTCTCTTTCCCAAGACCTGGTTGAATGGGTGCTGGAAGAGGGGGCCCAGCATCCCCATGTGGATGGAACCCAAGGTGGCCCTCTCATTCTGGAGGTGGGCTGTGGGTCAGTAGCTGTCTCGCTAGCTTGTTGAAACAGATTCGTGAGATAAGCCCTTCTGTTCCCTGGCTAGACCGTGACAGTGCTTCATTGTGCATCCAGCCTTACTAGACTTATTGTATTGTATTTCTTTCTACATCATTTTCTAGCACCTGGCCAAAAGTATGATATATAGTTACGGAATGAAAATGTAATGCTATCTTAGGAAAGTTATTTAGGGCTCTGGGAATTTGGCTTCATGGTATGGTGATTGCCTAGCAGCCATGAAACCGTGGGTTCATTCCTTAGTAACACATTAAAAAAAAACACTGGAAGTGGTGCTGTGCCTCAAGTGGTAGAGTGCTAGCCTTGAGCTAGAAAAAAAAGACCTCAGGAAAATTCCCTACCCCTGAGTTTAAGCCATTCGACTGGCAAAAAGTACAAAAACAAAACAACAAGAAAAACATTTAGTTAGTAAATGCAAAATAAAGAAACCATACTTGGAATATATAATTGCTTCTTCCATACCGACACCTGACAACAGTCCCTAATTTATGTACTTTACTTATGTTAAGGTACTGTGTTAAGATACTGTGTTGAAAAACGTTTTGTTCATTAAGTCACAGCAATTAATGCCAGGAATGTGCTTAGATGTCAGTTAAAGTTTAATTCTGGAAATTCAATGATTCCAGGATTTGTGTCTTCACTGCTAATCACAAAGAGAAGGGTAGGCTAAGTGTGATTTTGAAATCTTTTTGGTGAGTTATGTCACCAAAAAGGCAGTGGAAAATTAATAGTTGTGAAAGAAAATTAGGAATACCTCCAGATAGAAGGAATAAATGATAGTAATTAAGGTATACCAGAAACTGTTATAGAGAACCACTTTTGATTATTGTAGAACTTGTTGTCAACTAGGCTTTTCCTCATTGCTTTTAGCATTCTAAATCTCTTAAACTGGCTCTTAGTCTCTGTGTGATAAATGTATATGCTTCTATGCTATTCTTTCATACCTTATCTCCTTTGTTTTCTAAAAATCTCATTCTTTCTATATTTCTCTGTGAATATTTCCTGATACTAAATACACCTATACAGATGGCAGAGGATGCTAATGTACGGGTCCCAAAGCTTATCAGTCATTAATGTAACAAAATGGAAAAGGAGGACATATTTATTGCTACTTCAATTTTTCTGAAATGCTGCAATGTCATTATTTGGTTAAAATTTCCATTCTTTGTCTACACAGTGTCATTCAGTGCACATAAATGCAAATATGAGACAGGTGCTGGTGGTCTACACCTGTAATCCTAGCTACTAAGGAGGTTGTAATCAGAGGATTGTGGTTCAAACCCAGCCTTGTCAGGACAGTCCATGAGACCCTAACCGTCAATTAACCACCAGAAACCAGGAGGTGGTGCTGTAGCTAATCACCCAGGATCAGAGTTCAAGCCCCACAAGAACAAAAGAGGTGAAATATGACTTTAAGTTTCCCCCAAAAGGACCAATAAAATCAATAATCTTCCCAATCAAAAAAAAAATCCAAAATGATTCAGTGCACCTACTTTTGATGAGTTATGTTATGGATTCTTTGCTGGATATATTTTCTAAAAACAAATTTTTTAACTAGGGATACAGGTGGATCCATTGTAACAATGAGAAGTACAAGTTGTTATGTCAAAAAACGAACTTTACAACTTTGGTGGGGGGAGGATCAGATAGGGGAGGGGGGTATATGGGAAGGGATAGGAAGGGGAAACAAAGAGGAGGCAACAATGATTGATAAGAAATGTACTCGTTATCTTGCCCATGTAATTGTAAATCCTCTGTACAGTATGCTCACAAAAAAAGAAAGAAAAAATGGTCAAATATTAGCTTTACAATAAACTTCATCTAATATTTCTCCTTTGAAAAGAGAAGACTGTATATTTGATGTCACTTGGCTTTCTTACTATCTTAGTTCAAAGCCAACCCAGGCAGGAGAGTCTGTCTAACTCCTATATGTAATTACACAGCAAAAAATCGAGAAGTGGAGTTTTGGTTCAAGCAGTAGAGTACTAGCTTTGGGGGCTGGTGAGCAGGAACAAAAACTGTTCAGGGACAGGGTCCAGCCTCTGGGTTCAAACCCCAGAACCAACATAAACTAAACAAAAAAAGCAAACAAAAAAAAACATATTTCATTGGGACCCTCCTTAAAGGAGTACTGGTCTGAGAAGTGGCTCCTTTTGCTGATCATACGCACTGGATGCTCTTTTGGAATCCTTATTGCTCTGGAGAACTCAGGACCAAACTAAAGGAATTGATAACTGACTCCTGCAATAAGAGAATCATGTCTGGAGTGAAATATCCATCCATAAAACATTTTAAAACCTCCATGTCTTTGTTTCTTTGCGATAGAATTTTTTTTGGGGGTCCAGTCTTGGGCCTGAACTCTGGGCCTCAGCGCTTTACCTCAGGTCTTCAACTCAAGGCTAGTGCTCTACCACTTGAGCCACAGCACCACTTCTGGCTTATTTTTGTTTATGTGGTGCAGAGGAATCGAACCTAGGGCCTCAGGAATGCAAGGTAAGTTCTCTACCAATGAGCCACCTTCCCAGCCCCTGCAGTAGAACATATTTAAAACAAAGTTATTTCCTTTTGTTCTATGCTGGCCATCAAATGGCACATTATTTCTTTTTGTAATTCTCTCAACTAAAAGTTTACAGAAAAATTATATATGAGTAAAAGCACACTAGAAATAGCCAAAGACAGAGTTTTCTTTCAAGCCTTCGGATTCTCTTCTTTTACAGTAAAAAGGAAAGCACAAGTTAACTTGTACTTTGTCAGTCCTCTATGTTCCATTCCTCTCCTGGGATCAGTTTCTACATCCAGTAACAGTTACTTCCTGGAACAATTTATGGTGCTGCTTGAGTGAATGATTTCTGGCTTCACCGAAATAATACAAGGACACCTTTGGACCTGAAGTAAAACGAGTTTCAGAGACAACTTAATAAAGAGAAAATATGAAATTTATATTGCTTATAAATACATTATCCATGTGTATATTGAGTTCAAACTTTGTAAATTCTCTGTAAATTAAGGCGAATTTTAAAGGGGAAGAAGTTTCTCAGATCACTTTTTGTGAGTGTGTGTGCTGCACATTATTTCCCAAGTGTACATGAATTTGTTAACTCATGTTAACTATAGCAATAATAAGAGAAAGAGAAATTCTGTGTTTAATATAAGGGTTCAATACACTGTAGAAGATTCTACGAATAAGACCACATTGAAACAATAAGCCAAGTCCAGTATGTAGATTTATGAGAGTGATATAGAGAAAGCATTACTCCTACGTGGAACAGGAAGTATGAGGCCACTCCCTTTCTAAATCACGCTTGCTAATGACACAACTTTGTAGAAAGTAGAATGGAAGAATAATTCTGTTTTGAATGCAAGTCAGATATAAGAGCATGGACTTAATTGGGAAAAAAAAGTCCATCTTGAGAGAGCAGGGATTATACTAGCTAAGAACTCGTGAATAAGATCACATTTTTTCTTTCATTTACTTACATAGTGTTTGTTGGTGGTGGTCTTGGAAATTGAACTCAGGGCCTGGGCACTGTCCCTCTGCTATTCAGCTCAAGGCTAGTGCTCTACCACTTGAGCCACAGTGCCGCTTACCTCCTCCTTTGTTTCACCTTCCCATCCCTTCCCATCTCCACCCCCCCAGCCAAAGTTGTAAAGTTCACTTTTCGACATAATGTCTTGTACATCTCATTGTTGCAATGGGGCCCTCTGTATCCCTAAAATTATGCAGCAAAATATGTCTAAGAAATATATTTTTCACTAAGATGTTTCAATCCTTAGATAACGTTCATTTTACTTCAATATAAGGTTATCTCCAAAAGTAAATTCTGCAACTAACCTAATGTATGTTTTCTTGCACAAAATGCTGTGACTTCTAGTCTTGTTATGAGATTTTAATTATATTTTTATTTGTGACATAATCCCTACTTACATTTATTACAAATTTCTGTAATTATACAAATCATGCCTGGACACACTCATTTGCGTAATTTAATATTCAAACAAAATTATCTTTTTTCCTGTCTCCCACAGGGAAGGATGAAGTGCTGAAGTACATGGAATGGAAATTTGCAACCTGAGAATGGGATCATGAGCAATTTCTGCTTGGCTGAACAGGAATTCTTGTTTCTACAATACATTCTTACCATTTAATCACACAGGGAAAGCCACAAAATTTGAAGTTCATATGAAGGAATTACATTCTTAAAAGATGTGGCAACCCGGCTCAAAAGTTCAATCTTATCACTAGTTCTTTGTGCTTGCTGGCTGATCTACTTCTCTATCATATGTTTCATGTTGTTAAGTATATTAGTAATTCAGCTGTCAGTACATGGCAGGAGACTCCTAAAATCACAGCTGTTGCTGTGTAATATTCCAAAGATAGGTAAAAGATTATATTGATCTCCAATTCCTCCCTTTGGCCTATAATATACTAAGTAATTGTCAAAACAATCGCGTAAGATGTTAGTTTATTTTCCCTTTTTAATTAGAGATTAAACAAGTGTTTATCACAGTAAAAAGTGTTAGTGCTATCAGAGATCTGATATGAACACCTTTTCCCTAACAAGTAATGCTCTATGGACTGTAAATATGGAAGCCACAATAAAATTCTCTCTCTCTCTCTCTCTCTCTCTCTCTCTCTCTCTCTCTCTCCCTCTCTCTCTCTCTTCCTCTCCCACTCTCTTTCAGTCTCTCTCTCCACACACACACACACACACACACACACACACACACACACACACACAAAGCTGCCACCCAGACAAATGAGACATCAGTTCCATTCTTTTGTAATTATAGTTGATTGGTGCTCCCTTCATAGGTTTTTCTTTACTTAAGGATCTTGCCTGGACCTGTATCTTTCCCTGAAATCAAGTACATTCAAGTCAAACTCCATGAATTCATACTCCTACTCCAAAATACTAAAGTGTATTGGATCTAGAGACCAATAAAACACCCACCTTGTTATTTTAGTAGAAATTGACATCATGAAACTAGAGGAATATTGATCAGGAACTGAGGTAAGAAAACAGGAGTATGTGGGAAAATGTAGAATACTGTATGTGTGTTAGAGATACAGAATCAACTTCTGTAGACTCATGTATGGAAAACATGTCATCCTTTATTGGAAGCTCAATTTACATATACAGTTTTCCAGTTACTTTGCTTACCTATCACTTCTGATCACAAATACTCTTATAAATGTTCATAGTATCTTTGAATATATCACAAGATTTGCATGAACTTATAATCTTAAGCAGACAGTCTACTACTACATCTTTCATTCTATGTGACGAACCCTTATTTTTTGTTTCTCTATTTGCTGAATAAATGTATTTCTGGAAACAGGATATTGGCAGCAAACCTGGGTGTAATTTACATTTTGTAAATTTCAAAAATATTATAATCTTTGTATTGACTAATCATTTTCTAAAAATGAGTGATATTCATGAACATAATATTTTGGTGCCTTTAAGTAAATTGAGAATTGATGTGGTAGTTCTTGTGTCTAATTTACTTAACCACTAGATTGTACATGTATGAACATTTACATTGGAACTTTTTATTTTTACATATAAAGTAGTCCTCAAGGGTTTGCTTTAAACTGATAATGGGGTGGTGTCTTCCTATTCCAAACTTTATATAGATTTCAGTAAAAGTACTAGAAACACATGATGTTTACCGGAGCAATATAAAAGATGAGAACATATTTCTAAAGAGATTTGATTTATTGATTAAAACAGAGAAAAGAGTAAAATAGGTTCCTCACTTCACTTGAGACTGAATAAATTTCATATGAATGTAGCTCAAGATGAGACTTAGATAAATTCATATTAATATTACTGAGATTTACATCACAATATAAGGAATATAGTTACTTTTAAAGAATTGGTCATTCAAAGCCCTAGATACCTCATGGATGAAGAATGGAATTGAAAATAGCAGAGGAAAACAATTCAACATGCAGCTAGTATGATTTTATAATGCTAATAGGAAAGAAATGGAGCTTCTGCTTTTCTGAAGAAGAAAGTTTAGACAGCAATTTCAATGTAAAGCATCAGTTATAATGAGTCTAAGGTCTTTTCCTCCAAGATATCCAAGAGTACTATACTCATACTCTGAAATGTAAATAAGTAATAATTTTAATTAGCCTTTGTTAATATTAATTTAATTGTGTAGCAAAAAGTTAAAATGTTTGCTCTCATTCCTTCAATATAGTAGCATACCTTTATACTTTACTGTCTCTTCATCCAAGCCTGAAATCACTACTTCAAAGTAACACAAACAGAAAAACAAAAATAACCTGATACAACAATCACAAATCCTAAATTATGTGAAAAAGACCACAATAAAAATAAATAAATCTGGGCTGTGAAGGTGGCTCAGTGGTAGAGTGCTTGCCTTGCATGCCTGAGGCCCTCGGTTCAATTCCTCAGCACCACATAAGCAAAATGAAAAAAAAGGAAGTGGCACTGTGGCTCAAGTGGTAGAGTGCTAGCCTTGAGCTGAATAGCTGAGGGCAGCACCCTGGCCCAGAGTTCAGGCCCTACGTCTGAACCCCTCCCCCCAAAAATAAGATAAATAAGTAAATAAATATGAGGAAGCAGAAAAACAATGACAGAAGAACAACAGAAGATTACCCTAGCTCTCTCTAATGAAACAGATTTAGAGTCCTAGTAGGTACTCTAGGTCTAGAGGGTCATACCAAGTCAGCTATAATTATATATAGATACAATTTGAAAGAAGAGTTTATACTGTCCAGAAGAAAACAGAAATCTATGAAAAGTTACCCAGACAGATAAGTGACTGCCGTGACTGTGTTGGCCAACATATTCAAAAGCACATCTGCAGTGTGGAAATAGGGCAACATGGAAAAAAGCAGGAAAAGAAATGTACATCAGAGAAAGCCACATCCATGTACAGAGACAATTCACCATACCACTGGACAGTGTGAATTGTGGCTGGAACGACAAGTATTAACATCACAACATCTCACCTCAACTAGTTTCTACTCCTACACTTAATGGTCTACACAAAAACCTAATTCCAGAAAAGCAAATCACAACAGAAAACCAACACCTGGCAAATCAACCAAAAACACAGAGAGTCATGTATGAAGATCATAGATTCCCCCAAAATAAAACCTCCAAATGGAAAGAACAAATCAGAGAAATAAAATAAAAAATGATGTCAAGGTAGTATAATTCACATAGTAAATAACCAGGCATTGGAACAGACAAGGACCTTGAAGTTAGTTATCAAAATACATGACAAATACTGCTGAAAAATGTGATTAATGGAAAGATAGAAAACCTCTACAAGGAAATTTGTGAACAAGATGACACCAACCAAACATTAGTAAAATAATTCATGGAGACTACAAACAGAAAGATAAAAAAAATTCTGAGAAGGCAAGGGAGTCCAAGAAAAAATAGATGCCTAGTTAAAAGATATGAGAGAAGACACAGAAAACAACCCTTGATACTCCCCAACCCAAAGAAAATACCTACAGAAAGTCCATACCGGACCTAAAACAAAGCTTTAGTAAAGGGATAGACCCCCTAAAAATGACCAATTAAAAGATGGGGAAGTCAAAAACAAAGTAGAAAGTCTCCATAGCAAATAGATGACATAGAAGGTAATCTCAGGGTCAAAGACAGAATAAGTCTAATAGGAAGGAGGAGATAATCATTTAGAACAAATCCAAGAAATAAGAAATGATCTTGGAGAACTTCAAGACTCAGAAGATCAAATTTCGGGGAGATAGGCATCAAGAAAGAGAAGAGCAGGAAGCTAAATTGATCGGAAACAAATTACAGAATTCTAGCAGAGAACATGCCAAACATCCAAAGAGATAGGCTCATTCAGAGAAGAGAAGCCTTTAGAACACCAAACGGAATTCTAGAACTGAAAAATCCACCAACACATCATAATCCATCAGAGGATCATTAAAGATCAAGGAAAGGATTCTTACAGCTGCTAGAGTGAAAAGACTGATTATTTATAAAGAATATACAGTCAGAATAAATACAGATTTCTTAGTTGATATGATAAAAAGGAGAGCCTGACATGATATATGACAAACATTAAGGGTAAACATACCAAGCCAAACACTCCTTTACATTTAAAGATATATAAACATATTTCATGACAAAGAAAACGTGAAACAACATATATCCAGCAAATCAGCTGGATAGAAGTTAATCAAATATATCCTACATAGAGAAGATCAAGAAGACAAGGAACTGGTTATATAAAATGCTCCCTACCAGAGAACAAGGTAAATACGTTAACAGTAGATGAGGAACAACTCCTAACAGCAGGGGTATAACATAGCAGAGCTTATCAGATATTTCTCAGTCTTAACTCTCAATATGAATGAATTTCAATTTCCAAATAGAAGACATAAATTAGATAGTAGTATCAAAAAAACAAGAGACACATTTTATTGACAAAAACAAACACGTACTCAAACTAAAAGTCTGGAAGGAAAATTTTCAAGGAAATGGACACCATAAACAGGCCACAGCAGGATTATTAACATAAGATGAAATAGAATTCAAATTAAAATTAGTAGGAAGAAACATTACATATTGATAAAGGCAACTCTCAATTAGGAGATATAGCCAGTCTAAATATCAATGACCTGAATCATGGAGCATTCCACTTCATCAACCAACTTCTACTTAACCCAAAAAGACATCTCAACACATCATTCCTATCTATGGGTTTGTTATCCAGGAAAAACTCAACCAAGAGACTGCAGACCTAAATAACTTCATTGACCACCTAGCCCTAACAGACATCTACTGAATATACATTCAGCGTCAGAATACACATTCTTCACATCAGCTCATGGAAGATTCTCCAAAACAGAACATATCCTATGTCACACAGAAATTCTGTCCAAATTGAAAGAAAAATTAATTGAATTCCCATATCTTGTCAGACCATAACAGAATAAACTTAGAATTAAACAGCTAAAGCAAAAAAAAATTGTCAAACCCATGAAGAGTGAACAAAAAGTTGCTGAATGACCAGTGCGACACTGAAGGGATTAGAATGGAAATCTGAACTTTTCTAGAATTTAACAAAAATGAACACACAAATTACTAGCTTCTCGGGCATTTGTAGTAATTACAGGAGGAGTTATAGCTCAGAGTGCCTACATCAATAATTGAGGAAATCTCAAATTAATATTTTAATTATGTATCTCAAGCTCCTTGAAAACAGGGAGAAGCCCAAAACCCAAAGCAGTAGACAGAAACAAAAAAATTAAATCAGAAATAACTAAATATAGTCAAAATACAACATAGAAAGAATCAACAAATCAGAGTTAGTTTTTTAAATAAATGAACTGACTTGACAGATCCATAACAAATCTGACTAAGAAGAGAATTTATATAGATAGTTAGATAAAAAGCACGAAGATTGGGAGAAGAACTTTAGTTGCTCTGCAACGCACAATTGCCTCATATCTCAAATATATTTAAAGCCCCAAAAGTTAACCCACCAAAAAAAAATTATCAAAGAAACAACAACCCTCTTATTAAGTGGGCTAAAGAGAGACCTCTCTGAAGAAGAAATATGCATGGCTAAGAGACACATGATGCAATGTGCAAAATTTCTGATCATAAAAAAAAATGAAAATCAAAGCAACATTGACATTCCACCTCACCCCAGTTAGAATAACCATTATGAAGAAAATTAATAATAACAGATGCTGGGCTGGTGGAGATGTGGCCAAAAGGGAACATTACTACATTATTGGTGGAAATGTAAACTTGTTCAAATACTCTGTAATGAAGTATAGAGTTTCCTCAATAGAGCTCCCCTATCACCCAGCAATGACTGATCAAGAAAATGTCATATATATTCACAACCAAACTCTATGCTTCTGTCAGAATGAATGACATTGACCCATTAGTAAGGAAATAGAATCACTTGGAATTTATAATAAGTCAAACAAGCCAGACCCAAAGAATCATAGGCTAGAGATTTGCAATCATTTGGAAAAACTAGAATATGTCTAGGATATTCACAATAGCTCAATAGCAACGTGCATATCACCATATAAAATGAAGCTTATTGAAATGAGCTCCAAGAAATGGATACAAGATGATTGAATAGTGAACTGTGTTTAGTTATTTCTATTTAGTTTTTACCCTTTGGCTTATTCCCTGTAGTTATTTGCTTTTATTTCTGTAACCTTTGTCTTATACATAAATTAATGTGATTTGGGGTAGGAAAGGGAAATCACAGAAATGGTCGGACAAAGATTAACCAAAGCAACAGTAATATACACTACACACTATGTTAGAAATGAACTTCATAACTTTTGGGTGTAGGATGTCAGGGTTGGGGGAAGGAGGAAAAAATGAGGAAAGGGTAACATTGTTAAAAAATGTACTCATTACTTATGTAACTGTAACCCACCCCCTCAGCATATAACAGTCATGATATAAAATCAAAAAAAAAAATAAGGTAACTCACCCAAATAGAGAAAATTAGAGACAAAAATGAGACAACACAACAGATACAAGCAAAATTAAGAATGCCATAAGAGAGTACTTTGAAAACCTTATGACAATCACCTGGAGAATCTTGGAGAAATTGATGCTTTCCTATACTCGATCTGAACCAAGATGTAACACATAAGAAGTAATGAAAATGACATGTCAATAAACAACTTCCCATTTCAGAAAAATCTAGAACTCAATGAATTTATCATGAAATTAAGGCCTGTAAAGAACTTACAATACTCAGATCTAACACTTCAATGGAATAGAAAGGGAAATGGAATTTTCAAAACACATTCTTTGAGGCTAGAATTAGACTCTTCCCCAAATAACATAGGAACTCAAAAGAAAGAGAACTATGGACCCAAATCTTTAATAAGCATTGATACAGAACTTATTATTAAAATTCTCGCCAACCAATTTCAGGAACTAACAAAAAAAATCATATGGCATGATCAAATAGGATTCATCATTCATAAAAATGGATTCAATATTCTTGTCAATAAATATAATACAAACCATCAGCAGAAGCAGGGACAAGAAACACATAATCCTCTATATGGGTGTAGAAATAGCTTTTAACAAGCTTGAATACCACTTTATGATTAAAAGGTCTGAGAAGCTAGGAATGCATGGAACATTCCTCAATATAATACTGAGTATGTATATGACAGAGATAATTAGCCTTTACCTAACAGTGGAAGCATGAAAACATTATCATCAGGAATGAGACAAGGATTTCCACTCTCCCTACTACTCTTCAATATGGTAGTGGACTTTCTAGCACGAGCAATACAAGAGAAAAACAGAAAGCAGATACAAACAGGGAAGAAGTAAAGCTATCCCTTTTTACAGATGAAATGACCTGGTATTTAAAGGACCCTATAGCTTCCTTCCTCAAGTTAGTAAAGGTGATGCTCCTCAAGTTAGTAAAGGTGATGCTACCCTTCAGCAATGTAGCAGCGTATAAAACCCACAAGAATCAGTAGTTTTTCTGACCAAGAATGGTAAAATCCAGGCTGAAATCCAAAAAACAACTTCATATGTATTAGCCTCAAAATCAAATCAAATCTAAACAAAACCAAACAACAACAACTAAACTAGGAATTAATTAATTTAACTAAAAATGTGAAGGACCTCTACTCTGAAAACTTTAAAAATCTAAAAAGGGAAAATGAAGGAGATTCAAGGAAATGGAAAGTTTTTCAATGCTCCTGGTTGGAAGAATTAACATTGTGAAAACTGCAATACTGCCCCTAAACAATTGGCAATGCAATACTCATCAAAATCCCAACAATATTCTTCAATGAATTTGAGAAAGCAATTCAAATTTGATATGGAATTACAAAATTACAGATGAAACAGAAAGCTTAGAAATGAACTCATGGACCTATAGTCATCTTGGACACACACACACACACACACACACACACACACACACACACACATAATGGAATTCTATTCCCCCATCAGAAAGGATGACTTTTCACCAGTCTTAAGGAAAATGAAAGGCTTGGGAAAATTATAAAAAGAGAAGAGAGAAAGGAATGCAGACGCAGAGCAATATAGGTTTCATGGATTCATTCATTTATGGTAGCTAGAAGGTGCCCACCAATCTACAAGTAAACAAGACATATTCTACCTCATCCCAGTTAGAATGGCCATTATCAAGAAAACTAACAATAGCAATTGCTGGCATGGATGTAGCTAATTGGGAACTCTATTATACAGTTGGTGGGAAATTAAACTTGTTCAACCACTGTGGAATGCAGTACAGAGTTTCCTAAAAAGCTTAAATATAGATCTCACTTAAGACCCAGTAATTCCCCTCATGGGTAGTAATCCAATAAATAACAATCTCACATGACAGCTACCAGTATAACCATGTTCAGTGCTCCGGCCCAGAGTTCAAGGACTGGAAAAAAGTTACCATTGCTGGTATTTGTTCCCGCAAATATGAACTGTTTGACATAAGATACCAAATCATTCTATTTGCAATAGCTAGGATAGGACTTAAAGGTAGTGGGTGATAAAATGGCTTCTTTGTTGAATATTAAGAAAAGATGTAGGCAGTCCAAGAAAAGAGAGATTTTTTGTTGTTGTTGTTGGTCGAGGGGCTTGAAGTCCTGGCTTAAGCACTGGCCCTGAGCTCTTCAACTCAAGGTGAGTGCTCTATCTCTTGAGCCACAGTTCCTCTTCTGGTTTTCTGGTGGTTAAATGGAGATAAGAGTCTCAGGGACTTTCCTGCCCAGGCTGTTTTGAACCACAGTCTTCAGGTCTCAGATTCCTGAGTAGCTAGGATTATAGCTGTGAGCCACTGGCACTAGTCTAATAATGGGGAATTTTAGAAAAGAAAATGCACCTCTTCACTTGAGTCTAGACCTCAGATATCACTATTAGAACACTTCACCTTCAACTCATTTCATCAGACATTTGTAAATTTTCTCTTTTTGTTCATGTAGGAATACTGCAGTCAATATCTACTCAGCTGTGGGATTGGATCAATTGTAGGGCAATTGCTAGCACCTAAATCAAAGACTGTTACATCAAAACAAATGAGACCCTCTTTTGGAATAATTGTTTTCTCTTTTTATTACAAATCTTTGCTTGATTACTTCCTAATGTGATATTGGACCTCCTAACAGAGTGATGACATTTTCGTTCTCTTCAGCTTTCTCCCACATGTGGTCAAATACTTAAGAATTCAAAGATGCCCATTGATAATTTATTAAGCTGACCTCTAAGGAAATGTGCATTTCTAGAATTTGGTCAGCTGTCTTGTTCTTACATGCACAGGCTTTCTTTGATATATTTGTTCTACAAGGAATTATACTTTCTAATCTTTGTGTGATCAACTTTAGTCTCTCTGATCAGTCTTTTTGACCCTCTTTCTGGATTCTCATTACAGTCTGCCTCATAAAAAATATATTATTTATCAACAAAATGACTCTCAGCTTCTGTTTTTTGCCTGACCTCGTGTAGGCTGTGATAGCAGCCAGTGCTTACTGGAGTTTTTGTTTGTTTGTTTGTTGTGTTTGGGTTTTTTTGTATTAGAGGTCTAGGAATACTATTCAAGGTAGTAGCTTCTCTGGGTCCCAGTGATTCCCTGACCTAGATTGAATGGGTTTTTCTCCTAAAGATACAAAGAACAGCTGACTAAATTCCTGTTTTAATTTTCTCAAAATGAGGCAATCTGGCATCCTTGCAAAGCCATCAATAATCTTCTGTAACCACTTACAGAAATATTCTATCAAGATGGCTTTTCAAGTTTGACTGTGAAAAATTTTCATTTCCAAGTCACCACCATAAAGCAGATCACATTCCTCAGAGCAGACTTTTGGAATTAAGGTTCCCCTTCCTTCCTTCTCTTATGATACATCAAACCATAATATTCTACAGTTGTGGCCAGCCTGGAGCACATTCCCAAGAATATTTTGTAGTGTAAAAGAGGACCAACTATCAAAATAAAGGTGAAAATACTTGTCTACTACAGACTGATTTATCTTGCTTATATCTGTTGTTATTTTCATTACTTCAAATACAGGGATAAATTATATTGGGATTAGACAAGTGGCAAAGGATTAATGGAATAAACATTCAGTTTACTTTCATATAACCAATGTAATACACATAACCCCTGAAGGAAAATTAAATCAAATTGTAGAAACAATGTCAGAAGTATAAAATAATCCTCAATATGAATAATCTGGCACACATATACACCAACATTTACTCAGAAATTCAGTCTCTTTATAAATATTTATTTGGCACAAGGTAATAAAAATATTATTAATGAATATGACTTCTAAGTATCATCTGAAATACTCCTCGTATATATAATTGTATATAATTTTTAGATGTCACCTAGACAGGAATTTAACATGCATGCAGAAATCAAGTTTCCACAACTTAAGTGAGATTATAGGAGTCATACCCTCCTGTATTGTGTGGTGTGAATTTTACCACAGTGCTAAACCTTTCCACGTAATAACAAGAGTCATGTACAATAATTTATTATTTGATGTTAAGATGAGTGCTGAGTGGAGGATACACTTTGAATTAATACATTAATTAACACAAATGAAACAATGATGATATATTATTTGTTTAAAGTCTAATGCTTCTCAATTTTACAATTCATGAAATATATTATTAAATTTAGTTTCACTTTTTCTTTTGTATGGATGCAGAAATTAAAATTATCTATTAAAAATTCAATATTAAGATATCAATAATAAATATACTATTATTAAATGATATACTATCAAAATGTAATTTGAATTATAGTTCTAACAAATTGTAATGTAAACAACATTTAATAGAATTATGGGTAATACTTTTTAAACTTACCAGCTTGTTATTGTTTCTTAATTGTGTCATTTGTTATTCTTGGTCCAAGTCATCTATTCACCTTATTTGTTTAGTTTTCTATTTTATCTTTATTGGTTTCCTGATTATGCATTTTGTTTTTCCTTTTTAGTGACTGACATGAGGATGAAAATCTGTATCCTAGTATATTACTTCCTATGTTAAAGTCAAATTGCTGCTTTCCACAGCTGTTCTACACTTCTTTGTATAGTATAGAATTTCCCCTAGTCCCATCGACTGTATTGCTGCTCTCATATATTTTATTTTTATTTAAATTTTATTGTCAAGGTAATGTACAGAGGGATTATAGTTACATAAGTAAGGTAATGAATTCATTTCTTTTCTAACTTGTTACCCCTTCACCCATTTTTCTCCCTCTTCCCTCCCAATGCAACTCCCAAGATCATTTCCAACATATTGTTTTGTGAGTATCACTGTTGCATAGATTCCATCTTCGTCTTTTGTTTTTCTCATTTCCTTTCCCCAGTTCAGATCAACATATTTACAATACCTAGGGTATCAAAATCAAATACAGTGACTACAGGGGATACAACATAGGTGGGGAAAACACAAAATGATAAAAATGAATCACCTAGTACATTAAGAACAACAACAACAAAGAACATGTCTTAGAGTTTATTTCACTTAAAATAACCTTATACGGTCATATGTACATAGCTATTGAAATATTCTGCTCATCTACTAAGATTATCCTTGATGTACACAATAATGCTTCCCTATTACCCAGTAATCCCACTTCTGGGCATTTACCCTGGTGACCACAAACAAGGCCACACTAAAGCTACTAGCACAATTATGTTTATCACAGTAATATTTACCATAGCTAAGATATGGCATCTAATTTGAATTACCCTTTCTTTATCAGAGGGTAATCAACTTGAATGTTATCCACCTATACAATATTTTCACAATATACTTGTCATTATTTTGAAAAACACATATTTTAGTATTGTCTCATAGTAAAACAGAAAACAGTTTAATTCAATTGAAAGTTCTAACTTTCAAAACAGAATAATTGTTAACAGGACAGAATATATGTGTTCTTCAGAATTCCTGTAACTACTAATTATTCATTTTCAAATTCGGAACATTTCTTTCAAGAGACATACAAAACAGTACCTGCTTGCATGTTATTTAATTCTGCAATAGATGCAGTTTCCAATGGGGTGTTACATATTGATAAGTCAACAGGAAATATATCCACATTTTATTAGAGGATAAAACTATGAAGTATTTATAAAAATTAATTCCTCAAAAGTAAACATTTGTTCATCAGAGTAAGCTATTATTTTTATGACCATCAATCCCAAGCTTTTATGCCATAAAGTCATCCCACCCCAACAGATTCCAACTTGTAAGGTGCACCTTAAAATTCCCTTAATTCACATCATGAATAGCTTATGACTATTGTGAAAAAATTCCACACTTCTGCTACTATTATGCCCTTCCTATTTTGGAAAGAACACTACACTAAACTTTGCTGCATCATCCCCCCGCCCTGCCAGTGGTATTCTTGAAATCAAAACACTTGCAAATATTATTTATATTTATACTTTTTTAACTATCATAGATATTCAGGAGGCTAAGATCTGAAGATTATGGTTCAAAGCCCACTCAGGCAGGAAGGTTCCTTAGATTCTTATCTCCAATAAACTTCTCAGGAAAAGATAGACACAAGTGGCTCTGAGGTTGAGGTGGTATACCACGAGCTTTGAGCACAAACAGGCTCAGAGAGAGTGGCCTGACACAGAGTTCAAGCTCTAGGACAAACCAAAATAAAATAGAATAAAATAAAAACAAGCCCCAACTCTAGTATTTTACCCATTGTATGCAGAGGCACATAATTTAAGAAATTGCTTATTGTGTTAGGAATAGATAGAAGAACCAAGATGTCACACATTTGCTCTATTCATACCATATTACACCAAAGACTCAAAAAATTGCTTTTTCTAAATTTATACATTGCTATCATCCATTTGTTGGCAACTCTGTCTAGATTATTCAGATTATTTTATACATGAATTCTTGGAATTATCTATTAACTAAGTTCTAATTATACCTCCCTTGAAAGAACATTTTAGGAAAATAGAATGTCAGAATCATTCGTGAATTTGTCAATTGAACCCTCTACTTAAAAAGAATTTTGTAGTATCCTATAGAATATGAAATTACAAACAAAATCAAAATATTTATTTAAATCTACATCCTAATTTAGCAAGTTCTACAAAATCCTACATTCGATGAACGTTGCAATTTTTCCAGGCTTAAACTACAGTAATCTGTCACCATTTCTTTGGAATCCAACAGAATGATGCTTACTTTTTCCATCTAGGAATGTTATGTAATGAAGAGAGCATTAAAAACACAACTGAGTATTATTTTTAAGAATCTTTATTTTTTAGTTTTTCATGTCTCCTTTCTATCCCTCCCCTTCTCTCGTCCTATTCTTTTCTTCTCTCAATATCATCTTTAAGCTTACATAATTTTTATGGGTTTTACTTTTGAAATTTAAATTTTTGTTTTTCCATTTTCCTTGTTTTTTTTTTTTTAAATCTCTCTCCTATCTTTCTGTCCAATCCATTTCCCTCTCTGAGATTAGGACTTGGTTAAATTCACTCTTCCTTTACCTCCCCAAATCCGTCTACCCCTATTTTTCCCATTTTTCCCTAAACCTAATAATTTCTGGTTTGCCAAATTCTTCTTTGCTCTTCGTATCCAATTAATATATAGATGTTTGATGTTGAACAGATTGTATCTGTTGAATTAGATTGTATCTGCAGCACCTACAGGACTTTGGTTGATCCTTGCCTTAAAATAGTGTTCAACACAAGACTGGTGACTTGCATTTCAATAGGAAAATTGACTTCTGAAAACATAATGACAAAATTAGCCCAAACATCCAACTTTGTATGCCTTTCTTGTTGTTTGGTATGTTTCATTGAGACAAAATTATACTACCTTGTCCAGTGAAGGTATCACTATGTAATTCCACTTTCTAACCTCCTGTCTTAGTCTGATTGCTAGAATTCCAGGCTTTTATCACATTGCCCTGCCATAATTTGTTGGTTTATTTAATCTAGAAACAGACTAGCAATTCTGAAATTCTCCAATGATCTTATCCACTAGGCTGATTGCTCAGACTGTTTATGTACAATTTTCAAAGATGTTCTAACATTTGACACAGGATATGAATATTTTCAGATGCACCTGCAGGGGTCTCTGATTCATTCCTCCATGGATCTGATCCATTTAATCATGATTACTTTACTCTCTTACTATCTCTGTTCCCTACCTATGTAATAGTCTCAAACATTTTTGAAGAATGTTCACTTGAGGACTTTTTAATATTAAAAAATGTCATTTAATCTAGTCTTATTCAGGACATATTTTCTATTGTTTTCTAACGTTTCTACATATTCTGAGAGTTGTTTCATTTGTGTATTTGTGTGTGCACATATAAGTGCCTCTGTGTGTATGTGTATGTTTGTTTGTATGTATGCAAAAGCCTCAAGCTCTTATTCAGCAATCTTGATTATGACTGATATTCCATCTCTTGAAACATTCTTCCAAAGCAATTTTGACTGGTTAATTATAGATAGTGTCTCAAACACTGTTCTTCCCAGGCTGGATGCAAACTGAACTTCCCAGACTCCTTTACCTCCTTAGGTTTTATTTTTTCCAGCAGTATCAACTTTAAAACCAGAAATATTTTCATGAGTGTGAAGTTGAAGCTCTAGCCCAGATTTTGAACTGAAGAATTCATATAAAGATAGGTGAATATACACACTACATATCCTGAGTATATTAGAAATGTGAGCTTAAGCTATGTGCCGTTGTCTCATGCCTATCATCCTAGCTACTCAGGAGGCTGTGATCTGAGGATTGCAGTTCAAATCCAGCACAAGTAGGAAAGATTCTGGGGCATTTGTCTCCAATTAACCACCAAAAAACTGGAAGTGGTGCTGAGGCTTAAGTGGTAGAGCACTAGCCTTGAGCTGAAGAGTGGAAAGACATCGCCCGGGCCCAGAATTCAAGACCCCTCCGCCATGAACATAAAAATAAAACAGAAATAAAAACAAAGAAAAAGAAATGGCCTATTTTTCCAGTTAAGTCCATGATCTCTAACTTGCTTTGGAACCAGAATTATTCTTCCATTCTACGTTTTACAAATTTGATTGATTATCTAACATGATTTAGAGCTAAAAGATGAAAGAGAATGGCCTCATCCTTCATGTTCCACTTAGTAGTAGTGCTTTCTCTATATCACTCCCATAGTTCTACATACTGGCCTTGGCTTGATTGTTTCAAAGTTGTCTTCTATAGTATATTGAACCATTATATTTAAACACAAAACTATTCTTTCTCCTGTTATTCCTATTGTTTCTTCTAATGTTAACTTATGTACACTTGGGAAATAATGTACAACACACACTCACAAAAAACAAAACCAAAAAAACGAACAAACAACAACAACAAAAATAAACGTTTCTGTGAAACATATTCCCACTAAAAATTGGCCTTAATTTATGGAGTACTTATGAAATTTGAACTTAAAATGCTCCTGGATAATGGTTTTTTCATATTTTTATTATAAAAATAGTGTACAGAGGGGTTAGAAATGAGAATATTTCCTATCTAGCATTGTTAGCTCCTCTTTTGTTTTTCCTCTGCTATCCCATCTTTCCTCATCTCCCCAACTCCCCCCTCCACTCCCCAACTTGTAAAGTTCGTTTTCTACATAGTGTTTTGTTTATCTCATTGTTACAAAGGGTCATACTGTATCCTTGTTTCAGCATTTTGTTTTTTCCCTTCCCCTCCCCATATTAGATAAATGTATATAAAAGATGCAGGGCACTGACATCAAATAGTGAAAATAGGGATTATATCGTGGGGGAAGAGCATAGAAGAGAGAAAAAATCACATAGTACATTTTAGATACATTAAAACAATAGCAAGAAAGAAAAAAATATATTAATTGAAGTAAGCCAGGCCTAAAGAAATATGGGTCCCATGGTTTCCATTACATGCAATATTTATTATATGTCTGAGTCAAGCAGAAAAGGTCAGATAAGTTGATGTTAGGGAAATGAACCCTAAGATATGTATTCAAATGTTTTTTTTCTTTCATGCAATTGTTTCTAACATATTTATAAGATTATTTTTTCTCGCTTTGAATGTCCCTTCCCCACAGTATAACCCGTGCTTTCACTGTATTTGATTTTGGTATAATTTGAAAAGGGGAAGGGAAAAAACAAATAATTTAAATAGGGATACAGTTGGACCCATTGCAACAATGAGATGTACAAGTCATTATGTCGAAAGTGAACTTTACAACTTTGGTGCGGAGGGGGGGGAGGATTTTATGGGGGGGAGGGGGAAGATGGGAAGAGATGGGAAGGGGAAACAAAGGAGGAGGCTACAATGCTTGATTATAAATGTACTCATTACCTTGCCCATATAATTGTAACACCCTCTGTATAGTATGTTCACAATAAAAAAAGAAAGAAAGAAATCTTTGTTTGGAGACAGCTTGACTTTGAGCAATCCAACATATGCATGATGGATTTATCTTGTTTTTCAATGTAGTTGCCAAAATAATAGAGAGCAACACCGAAAGGTTAGAAAACATCTAAGCCAGAGCAGTAAACTTTTGTCTATAAAATAATTGTGAGGTTCTGACTCTTTCAAAGTCAGGCTCACAAAGTGTGAAAGTGTATTGGCTTTAGTGTGAACAATGAAACATATAAGAATCCTCTGTTAATGTTTTACATATCTTGCCTTAGACTTCTCATGTTGGAGAAGAGGAAAGTTTTGAAAAAGTTCAAGACTGACTATTCCCCAAGATCATTCTTATTTATCAGCTATAGCAATGGAAGTAGCCTTGGTTTCTGTTAGTATCATGCATGTTTACATTTAGAAGCATTATTTGTTGCTGGGTAATAAGCTGCAAACCCTTGAGTATTAATAAAATCATTTCCTGAGAGGAATGTTGCTGTGTAAACAAACTAAAATATCAAAGACTTACCATAGGGGAAACTATTTTCTAGCTATATCTCAATCTGAAGGTGTAGATTTTGTTTCCCATTGTATCAGGAGATCCATTTTTTTTATCTTCTTTTTCACCATCTAGTGATCCTATAACATCCTATACCATCCTGGGATAGCTATATCTTTATTGGATTCTCTAATTTCGGTTGGATTGTTAGGAAGGATGAAAAACTGAGTTTCTGTTTCTGTTTTACCTTATTTTTTATTACTTTAGAAAGTGTACCTCAAAATGACATAAATTATTTTTATAATATTAGGAGACAGATTTTATTTCCTTTTTCTTACCCTAGCTTTCTACATAACTTTGATACTTAGTGATCCCCATATGTGAAAAGAAACATAGGGAGCTTCTTATTTAGATATTATTTAGAATTTCCATACTTCATTTTTTTAATGCAAGGTCCTTAGTAGTATGTACATCATACATGTGTACAACACCAGTGGCAACTTTTTCTTATTCTCAGAAACAAGGACATATGTTGTCCCTGTATTTGCATCAGGAAAAGGCAGTAGTTGAGTTAGTTTACTAAACTAAATGTGCTGTAACAAATTTCTCCAAGTTAAGTGGATTTTACCATCTGTATTTATCATTTTATAGTTCTAAAACAGAGAAATCTAAAAGAAGTCTCACTAGATTAAAATCGAGCCACCAACAGAGCTGAAATACTTTTCAGATGATTTTAGTGGAAAAGGCATTTACTTCCGCTTCCACTTTCCTGTTGTGTTCTAAATGGGGTGAGGTGGTATCTCAATGTTGTTTTGATTTGCATTTCTTTTATGGCTAGGGAGGTTGAGCATTTCTTCATGTGTCTATTGGATATCCTTCTTTCTTCTTCAGAGAATTTTCTCTTTAAGTCTTTAGCCCACTTATTTATTCGGCAGTTGTTTCTTTGAAGATTTGTTGTTGGGGGAATTAATTTTTTGAGTTCCAGGTATATTTTAGATATGAGACCCTTGCCCGTTGTATGGCTAGTGAAGATCTTCTCCCAATCCGTGGGCTTTCTATTGATCTTGCTAGCTATGTCCTTTGCCATGCAAAAGCTCTGCAATTTCATGCAATCCCATTTATGCAACCTTTCTTTGATTTGTTGTGTTTCTGGGTCTCTATTAAGAAAATTTCAGCCAGTGACAAGGAGATCTAGGTTTTCTCCTATCCCTTTCTGTAATGTTTTCAGAGTGTCTGCTTTGACTCCAATGTCTTTGATCCATTTGGAGCTGATTCTGGTGCAGGGTGATATATAAGGATCTAGCTTTACTTTTCTAAAAGTAGTTAACCAATTTTGCCAGCATCATTTACTGAAGACGCTGTCTTCCTTCCATTCTATTTTTCTTTGTTCCCTTATCGAAGATTAGATGGCTATAGGTCTGTAGGTTCATTTCTGGGTTTTCAATTCTATTCCATTGGTCCTGAGGTCTGTTCTTGTGCCAGTTCCAAGCTGTTTTGATTACTATGGCTTTATAGTAGAGTTTGAAATTTGGTATTGATATTCCTCCAGCAATGTACTTTCTGTTGAGGATCGTTTTTGCTATTCGGGGTCTTTTATTGTTCCATATGAATTTTTGGATTGCCTCTTCTATTTTCTTGATGAATTAGTTTGTAATTTTGATAGGTATCGCATTGAATTTGTAGATAGCTTTGGGAAGTTTTGCCATTTTCACGATGTTCATCTTTCCAATCCAGGTGCATGGGAGTTTTGTTCCACTTTCTAAGTTCTGATTTGATTTCCTTTTTCAAGTTTTTAACGTTTTCATCATAGAGGTCCTTCACTTTTTTGGTTAAGTTAATTCCTAGGTATTTTATTTTTTGTTGGGCTATTACGAATAGAGTTGATTTCCTAATTTCAGCCCGACTTTTCTCATTGTTGGTGTACAGAAAAGAAATTGATTTTTGAGGTTAAATTTTATACCTTGCTACTTTGCCAAAGTTTTGAAATAGCTTGCGTAAATGGGAGTGGTGTCTGTGGGATTCTTTAAATACATGATAATGTCATCTGTAAATAGAGAGAGTTTTACTTCTTAATTCCCTCTTTGGATCCCCTTTATGATTGCATCTTGTCTTATTGCTGTAGCTAGGCATTCTAATACAAGATTGAAGAAAAGTAGAGAGAGTGGACATCCTTGTCTTGTTCCTAAGTTAAGAGGAAATGGTTTTAGTTTTTCTCCATTAAATATAATGCTGGCTGTAGGTTTGTTATATACAGTCTTTATTATATTGAGGAATGTTCCATGGATTCCTAATTTTTCCAGAACCTTCATAATAAAGGAGTGTTGGATCTTGTAAAATGCTTTTTCTGCACCAATTGAGATAACCATGTGGTTCTTATGTTTGCTCCTGTTGTTGTGATGAAGTATATTAGTTGATTTGCATATATTGAGCCAGTTTTGCCTCCCTGAAATGAATCCTGTTTGATCGTGGTGTATGATTTTTTGGATGAATTGTTGAAGTTGATTGTCCAAAATTTTGTTGAGTTGTTTTGCATCAATATTCATCAAAGAAGTGGGTCTACAGATCTCTTTCTTTGATGAGTCCTTGCCTGGTTTTGGGGTGAGTGTTATGATGGCTTCATAAAATGTGTTCAGTAGTGAACTTTCTCTTTCAATTTCATTGAATATTTAGAGGAGTATTGGTGTGAGCTCTGCTTTGAAGGATTTGTAGAATTCCATTTTAAAGCCATCTGCTCCTGGACTTTTCTTAGCTGGGAGGTCTCTTTTTGCTGTTTCTATTTTAATGCTTGATATGGGCCTTTTAAATTGTTTAACACATCTTGGTTTAGTTTTGGCATGTCAATATTTGCTAGGAAAACATCCATTTCTGCCAAGTTCTCAAACCTATTATCATAATGTTTTGAGAAGTATTCCCTTATAATGTTCTGAATCTTGGTTGTTTCTGTGGTGATGCTTCCATTCTCATCTCTGAGTTTATTTATTTGGGTGTGTTCTCTTCTTTTTCTGATAAGATTTGCTAAGGGTCTGTCAACTTTGTTAATTTTTTCGAAGAACCTACTGTTTGTATTGTTGATTCTTTCTACAGTTTTTTTGTATTCTAATTCATTTAATTCTGATTTAATTTTAATTTTTTCTTTCCATCTACTGGATTGGCGTTTATCTTACTGCTCTTTTTCAAGGAGGTTCAAATATCTCATTAAATTTTGGTTTCATATGTCTCCAATTTGTTGATGTAGTAACTCAGAGCTATAAACTTGCCCCTGAGTACTGCCTTTGCTCTGTCCCAGAGGAGCTGGCAATTTGTGTGTTCATTTTTCTTGAATATCATGAATATTTGAATTTCCTTTTTAATCTCTTCTAATCTCTTCCATGACTCACGACTCAGCAGTGTGTTGTTCAGCCTCCTTGTGTTACAGGACTTTCTTTGTTGGCTTTTGGTGTTGAATTCTAATTTTATTCCCTTGTTGTCTGAGAAAATGCAAGGTAGAACTTCAATATTTCTGAATTTTGACCAGTATGCTTTGTGGCCTATAATATGGTCTATTTTAGAAAACGTTGCTTGTACTGCTGAGAAAAACATGTATTCTGATGCTGCTGGGTGAAATATTCGGTGGATGTCTGTTACATCTAGTTGATCTATGCAGTTGTGTAGATTTGCGGTTTCTCTGTTGAGTTTTTGCCGTGTTTATCTACCTAGTGGGAAAGTGGTGTGTTAAAATCCCCAACATTTAATATCTTTAGATCTATGTGGGATTTGAGGGAAAGTAGAGTTTCTTGGATAAATTTGGGTGCTCCTTTGTTTGGCGAACAGATACTTAGAATTGTAATATCCTCCTGAAGGAGAGATCCCTTAATTAGTATGTAGCGACCTTCTTTATCTCTTCTCAGGAATTTCAATTTGAAGTCTATTTTATCTGCTATTAGATTGCAACTCCTGCCTGTTTATGGGGGCCTTTTGCTTGATAGATTTTGTTCCGTCTTTTCACATTGAAAATGTGTTTGTTTTTATGGGCAAGAAGCAACTCCTGAAGGCAACAGATAGAAGGAACTTGCTTTTAATCCAACTAGACAGTCTATGTCGCTTAATTGGAGAGTTAAGTCCGATAATTTTGAGAGAGAGAGGACTGAGAGATAATTGGGAGTTCTTGCCATTTTATCCACCTTCTTGGGGGCTGCAGCTACTGGGTTCTCCCTATGGTTCTTGGATTCTCAGTTTGGGTGCAGTTTCTTGGCCTTTCTAGTGGTCTTGTTGGTTTTCTATGTGTAGGACATCTTTAAGAATCTTTTGTACGGCTGGTTTTGTGGAGATATATTGTTTCAATTTTTCTTTGCTATGGAAGGTTTTTATTTGACCTTCAGTTATGAAGGAGAGTTTAGCTGGGTACAGTATTCTTGGTTGATAGTTGTTTGTCTTTAGGGCATGGCATACATCATCCGAGGCTCTTCTTGCTTTGGTTGCCTCTGCTGAGAAATCTGAGGTGATTCTTATTGGTTTCACTTTATAGGTGATTGGTCTTTTCTCTTTGACAGCTTTAAGGATATTTTCCTTGTCTGTGTTGATCCTGTGTGGATTAAATTGTGACGGTGGGATGTCCTATTCTGGTCTGGTCTATTTGGAGTTCTAAAAGCTTCTTGTATTTGAATAGGCCTACCTTTTTGCATGTTTGGGAAGTTTTCTGCTAGGATCCTATTAAACAAATATCCCAACCATTAACTTTTGTTTCTAGGTGATCCTCTACACCCATTATCCTCAGATTAGGCCTTCTGATGTCTTCCAAGTGCTGAATAGATATATCATATTTCTTGAATTTCTCTTCGATGGTTGTATGTTCTTTCTCTATAATATCGAGGCTGTCTTCAATCCCCGAGATTCGATCTTCTGCATGGTCTAATCTGCTGTCAAGTCTTTCTACTTTGTTTTTTATTTCTTTTCCTTCTAATTGGTCAGATTTGATGGCTTCAAATTCTTTGTTGAAGCTTTGTTTTAGATCTTGTATGATCTTCTTTACTTCCTTAATTTGATATTCAGTGTTTATTCTCAAATCACTTAGTTGATTGTTTATGGTTTCCTTGGACACCCATTCCTTCTGTTGGGTTCCATTCCGCATTCCCTTTGTGGTGTCCCTGACTTTCTTAAGCTCTTTGTTAATGGATTCCATGAGTGCCTTTAGTGATCTTTGTGTATTCTCATCCTGCTCTCTCAATTCCTGTATTACTCTTTGCTTAGATTCCTCACGTTCACACAATTCCTCTAGTTCTCTTTGAGTGTTCTCAGCCTGCTCACGCCATTCCTGCCTTTCTCTTTGTGTGTTCTCAAGCTGCTCACGGAATTCCCATATCAGAAATTTTAAATTCATATATATGCATACATATTTACATTTTGAGAAATAAAATTTCAACTGGTATTATCTGCATCTTTCACTTTACCTGTCACCTACCCATTTACAGACACATTGATTTCTGTTTAATCTTCGTAAAACACTTCTTTCATATAAGTACACCAAATTGCAAAACAGAAAGTACAACAAATACATTATCATAAATACAAATGTAGTTTAATCCCTACCATAATAATTTGGAGAAAACATGCATTAAAGTAATGGCATTGAATAACACTCAAGAAGGGGAGTCTAGGAGAATGTAGATTTGTGTGTGTGTGTGTGTGTGTCGGTGTGTTTTCCATTAGAAAATATCTGTCATCATACTCAATAAAATACAAAATGCATCTCTGACTAAGACACACACTGAAAGCATGGTGCATTCCGCACATGTATGTAAATGGAGAGCCTATGTGTAAAAAAGCAGCCCATGCAGAATAATCTGAGATATTTCTCCAGTTAAGAAGCCAAAATCCAGAAGTGGAGATGGGGCTCAAGTATTAGAGTGTCAGCTTTGAGCAAAAAGATGAAGCAAGAATTATAGGTCTAATTCCAGAAAATGTTCTCATTATTAGCAAATAGGAAAAGTACTTTGATTATCCCTCATTCTTTTTCCAGTTGTGTGTCTCAAAATGAATCCTGGGCGTTGTCTCTGAGCCCTTCAGTTCAAGACGAACAGTCTACCCCTTGAGCCACAGCACCACACGGGGTCTTTTGGTGGTTCATTGGAAATAAGAGTCTAACAGGCTTTCCTTGCCTAGGCTGTCTTTGAAGTGTGGTCTTCAGAATGAATGCATACACAACCCTATAACCATGGGAATAGGTCCTCATCCATGTCCACAGTTATATCTGTCACCATATTCAGTAAAATACACAATACCTCCATGAATTAGACACAAAATAAGGAGAAGGAATGCACTGAACACAAGATACTGTCCATACATGTATGTCAATATATATCCTATGTTTCAAGGATGAATCTATGCTTATCCTGGCTCTCCCTGGGGCTTGATGTCAGTTCCTGGGAATGGCCTATCTCCTCATTTGCTCACAGGCTGGTGTCCTCTCCTTAACCCTTTCGCCAATTGGCCTGCTAGGTTCTTAGTTCAAATCCCAACAGCACTGAAACATGAATCCTGATATGAGAAGCTCATCGATTCACCTGCTTTCCTGTCCTGTGAAAGTCCTATGTCTAAGCTAGGATGGAGAAGGCATATGCAACTCCATGGACACGGGAACAGGTTGCCTTCCATGTCATTACAGTTATATCTTCAGATCGCAACATCCTGAGAAGCTAGGGTTCCAGGTGTGAACCACCGGCATCTGGCCTATTGTTTTTGCCAGTCCTGGGGCTTGATCTTAGGGCCTGGGTACTGTCTCTGAGCTTCTTTTTTCTCAAGGCTATTGCTCTACCACTTGAGCCACTCCACAGCTCCTGAATTTTTCTGAGTTTGTGGCACTGAGGATTCAAACCCTGGCATCCATGCATGCTGAGCAAGCTCTCTACCACTAAGCCGCATTCCCAGCCCCACTCTTACAATTTTATCCCATAACTTTCCTATCCTCAAGAAAAGGCTTCTGAGTGTAAATCATCTAAAGAAATCTCTATATGAAGTTGTCCAAAGATAAATGACAAAGCTCATCCTGGGGACTGACCCTAAACATGTGATGTCTGTGACAAATGCCTCCATTTAATTATGTATTATGTTTCAACACTTAATAAAGTATTAATGAAAAATGAGTCAATGACCTAATTTATTGTTTATAATAGATGTACAAAACATAATAAATATTATGTGTATAATAATACTAAATACAATAAACCATAAAATGAACAAAATAAATACAAAATCAATAATAATATACATAATAAACATGCATATGTACATATATATCATATATTACACATGTATAGAAATATTTTTTACATTGCAGAGCCTTAATGCAGGCCCTGGGAACTCTAGCTTGAATTTCTTTTCTTCAAGGATAGTGAACTTCCCCTTCACCAATGGTGTAAAAGAGTTACCTGGACAGTGAGCTAAAATCCGATCAATGGCAGATACTGGCCCCAGTTCCAAGACAGTGACTTAATATTTTTAATGGAAGCAGTTATCTGCCAAGATTTTATTTGCATTAACAATGATATATTTGTTCCATTATATAAATTTAACATATTGTTTG